>NC_142936.1:48875542-48880542 GCF_046866305.1 Octopus bimaculoides
ACGCCAGTTCGCCTCTAGGGGTGGTGTCGACGAACATGACGCTCTGGTACTTGTGGCTATCGTACCATGAGCTTGCCTTCCCTATTTTCTTCTTAGTCCTTTCTATGGTGTTCCATGATTTGTTCCTATAGAGTGGGCAAATCCCATTCCTATCGTTGCGTTTTATTGTTTCAAACTTCTTCATAGCTCCTTTGTATACCCTGATCCTTTCTTTATGGCTGTAACCTGAGAATTGCATGCGGTGGACGAAATGTTGTATATGTCTCTTTAATTCTGTAGGGTCGCACATGCAGGAGACATTTCGCATTACTCTGACGAGGTCTGCCATCAATATGTTGAATTTGGCATTGTCCGCAATAGCCGAGTTCCGGTGGATCAGGTATTTGGAGGCCATAGGTTTTGTATAGTGTGAATGGAGGATTCTGGTTTTATTGTTCTTAGTTTCTAGCCAGAGTTCAGTATCTAATACAGGTAATCTATGGTTAGGGTGTTTAGTAGGGTAGTCTATCGTAACTTTAATACTCTGGTGGATGGAGTTAGCTATTTGCTGGATGCTCTCCATAGTCTTAGTTTCTATTTCTATTTCAGGGGTACTGGAACTTCGAATGAATTTAAAATTGCAATGGGAAACACGGTTTATCAAATTGTTATGATTTACATTACAATAGCTTATGTTACTCTATGTTTCAGCTTTGGAGACACGTTCGTGTTTATTTGTAAAACCTGTACCTATACTCGCACGCACACACGGGCACGGTCGCGCGCACACATGCACACAGATATATTTGTTATATTTTCTTATAAATTTTCGTGTATGCATGCACATACATGTATTTATGTATATGCGTACGTACGTATATCATTATTATATTATTTTCGTATGCACTCAACAGATGTGAATGTTAGAAAAGAATCCTAACACCGGGCTACAACAAGTAGCCTTAAATGCCAAGACCCCTCCTAAGTATCCTAGCTGTCCCTAATAACACCGTTTGCTGCAGCTGTACTAAATTGGGTTTTATGCCTATTTCCTCTATGTAGATCTTTAGGGATAGTTCCCAATGCACTTATAACTACTGGGATACATTTTTACCCGAACTTTCCATAGTCTCTCTAGTTCAATTGCTAGGTCCTGGTACTTTGCTATTTTTTCTATACCTCCCATATTAATTTTTTCATCATTTGGGACTGTAATGTCAGTTATCTGGCACTTTCTCTCTTTATCTGCTGCTGTTGCTACTACTACTACTACTACTACTACTACTACTACTTCATAATCAAGCATTCTAGCTTCTAGAATAAAATATAAAAGTAAACAAAAAAATAAAGGGCAACAAAGGAAAGAAATTTCACAGCGACAATGCTCTTCTCAATACGTGTGACGTACCAGTTAAGACAATCTTTTGCATTTCCTGCATGGATGGTCATGCAGGGATAATTTTTAAATAATTTTCTCTTCCTTTTTTTATCATTCCAAGTGGTCCTATAATCGCTGGTGTTGAAACTGTCTCGAAATACCATCTTTGCTCCTACTATTGCATGGTATTATTAAATGTTGTTTAGTTTCGACTTTTGTCTTGAGATAATCATAAATATGTGTGGGTTGACGTGGAAAGGAGGAGGAGACGCAGCTTAGTGAAATGACAAATTCCGCAAGTCTGTAAATATGTTCGGCAGATGGTGAAGAGATCAGCAATGACGCTTCGCATTCCTGTGCGATCGAGAGACAAAAGAAGCGTCACACCCTTGCGGTCAGCAGAGGTTAAATGTGTTTACTTCTACTAGCGATTAATGAGAGCACTGATCTTGGTCTTGAAAAGACCCAATTCACCTTGTTCTGTTTTTAATTACTGATAGAAAAAACAATTATATCACCCCCTTTCATTCTTCCCTCTACTGTTCTTCGCCTCTCCCTGTCACTACTATCTCTCTCTCTCTCTATCTCTCGTTGCTCGTCCTTCACCTCTCCCCGTCACTACTACTATCTCTCTTCCTCTCTACCTCTCGTTGATCACTTATATTCTACTTCCTCCCCTTCTTCTCCCTCTGCTAGTCTTTCTCCCTACCCCTCGCTGGTCACATGTGTCCAGTTGCCATTTCTTTTCGGTCTCTGACCACCTAAGCTTCGGACGCACTTCTTCGCCTCTCCTGTTTGTGTTTCACAGCGTTCAATATACACACACTTCTCCACGTCTGGCTGTACAGCCTTTTTGTTTGTTTATTTCACCGTTTCGTTTTCCTGTCTTGTTTTCCGTCCGCCACTATGCTCCACCAAAGAAAAGTTAATTTGTGTTCGTGGGAAGAGCCAGCTGAAAACAGGGTCGAAAAAACAAGTACCAGCTAAAAATTGGGGTCGCGTAATCGATTATCCCCTCCCCCAAATTTCAGGCCTTGTGCCTGTAGTAGAAAAGATTATTATTATTATTATTATTATTATTATTATTATTATTATTATTATTATTATTATTATTATTATTATTATTATTATTATTATCAGTATTATTATTATTATTATTATTATTATTATTATTATTATTATTATTATTATTATTATTATTATTATTATCAGTATTATTATTATTATTATTATTATTATTATTATTATTATTATTATTATTATTATTCAGTAGTTTTATTTTTATAACGTGCTTTCACTTCACTACCGAGCGCAGCTCTGTGCGCCTTGGGTATGTGCTGTGGTTTGCTGTGGTGCTCTTATGTTTACTGTATTGAAAGTGTTTTGCGTAGAATGTGTGCAGTACCCAGTAGTGCAATTTTCTGTATGTTATATATATTTGTAAGTCCTTATTATTATTATTATTATTATTATCAGTATTATTATTATTATTATTATTATTATTATTATTATTATTATTATTATTATTATTATTATTAAACTTTTCTTTCATCCTTTCGGGGGTCAATAAAATAAGTACCAGTTGAGTACCGGGAGTAAGTCGTTGAGACTTAGCCCCGCCCCTACTAATTTGAAGCCCTGTACCTTTAGTAGAATGGTTTATCATCATCACTATCATCATCATCATCATCATCATCATTATCATCATAATCATCATCATCATCATCATCATCATCAGTTTGTTTGAAAGTCTTTGCGTCGAGACTCAAAGGTTTGTTGAAATTTGTTGAAAATAATTTGTTTATTTCCGTTAATCTTCGTTATAAATTTGAATAATCCCATCTCCGAATTCTCTTGCGAAGCCAAAGACCAATAAATTGTGTACTAAAGGGAATAATTATTGTAATATATTTTTCACACTTGTTTGTTTCTCTTTCTTTATTCCTTCCTTCCTTCCTTTTTTGTCTTGCGTGTTTTCGTTTCGAAATTATAGCGGCATTAACTCCAATAAACCATTTGAATGAGGACTCGACAAGAGATCCTCACACCACTACCAGATTTACTAGCGAGTAGAAGCTCGACAGCTATACCACCACCATTACCACTACCACCAACAACTAAAATAATATTAACGAAAGCAACCTAACAGCAATACTTGCGAAAGGGAGGAAAAAGCTGCAATGATTACAGTTCAAAGTCGATCTTACCAGCAAACGAAAATAGCAGCAGAAGTACCAGCAGCAGCAACAACAACAACAATACCAAGAAAAACATGAATAATGAAGAACACAGAGTAAGCTGTACGAGCAACCTCAAGAGTAAACAATCTTTTGCTAAGATGGTTGCAAAATCCATGCAGTTCTTTAAGCCCTTAAGTGATAAGGAGACAAAACTAATAAAGGCTAAGCAAGTTGTGAATCAGAATGGGAAGAGAGCACAAGTTGAGATCTTGCGAACAATTGCCAGAATGACGGTAACAGATGTCTAGGTGGGAGGCCTGAAAGAAATATGAGCAGACATAGGATATATGTCGAAGACATGGCAGGTAGGGAGCGTGAAGGTCTTTTTCAAGAGCGAAACATTCACAGTGATGCATTCCATTTCTCTCATACGTGACAAGGATTTCACATCTATTCGGCATAGTTAAAGCGTAGCGTTAAGATAGAAAGAGTTCCATCTGAACTGGACATCTGGTGATTGCTAGAGTGTGTCACTTTGGAGGGCAGTGAAAATTTGTCCCATCTGAAAAGGAGAGGATGTTTTGGGCTGGAGGCACAGAAGAGATCCTCCTCCAGATAAACCTGAGGGAGAAGAAAAGATCCCACACCTAATCCACCTGCCCCACCGAATGGAACTGGAGTTACGGTTGAGGACAGAAAGTCAAGATTCCACTTACGTGCTGCAGACGATCACCTCAAATTGTCCTGCGCTCAAGAACAGACCGGCATCACCGACCCACGAACAGCAGCGGTGTATACCAGTAGCAGCAATGGCTGTAGAAGCAATGTGAACGATAGCAGCAACAGTAATAATACCAAAGACAGTAGAAACTTCAAGACTAGGAACAGCTACAACACTCACAAAAGAACCTGGAGCTGCCGCCCAGCGAAATATCCAGCCTAACTCCCTCTCTATTATTCTCCGTCTTTCAAACACACAAAAGCGCGCGCGCGCATGAACACACGCACAAGGAAACGAGGCATTACGCCAAAATTTTAGCTTCCCATCATTGGTCAATCATAAAGGGATGTTGCGCGTGCATGATAAAGCAGGATTATGAATTTTTTACTTCATCTTCCTCACTTTCTTCCATGGATCATTTTTCCAGATTATTGCAACATTTTTACATGAAAAGTTCATGAATTGTGAAGTGGTTAAATATAGTATTGACTGTCTCTTTGTTTTAGTAATTTTCTGAATAAATGTCATTATCTTATCAATAAGGATGAAAAATATTATTTTGATTAAATATATCAATTAAGACCAAAGAAGAATTTGTTTCTTTCTCATCTTGAAATGTCTCAGAAGTTTCTTTCCAACATAATATTTGTGTGTGTGCTTGTGTCTGCGTATGTGTTTGTATGTCTGTTTATATATACGTATATATATATATATATATACATATATACATATGTACATATAT
>NC_142936.1:48883042-48938042 GCF_046866305.1 Octopus bimaculoides
AAACATTATTCGAAAAAACATAGTAGCTATAGAGGTAGAGCTCAAGTAAACTCCATTATTCTACCTTCTTGTATTGATTCCGATCTAACAGACTAAAAACAACGTTTTGCACAACAATTAGAGTGGGTTGTATTGTAGCGTCTGGAATTTCATTGGTTGCTGCATTTGTGGGATCTCTGTGTTTGTGAGTTTGTTTGAAGGGTTTGATATGTTAGTCTTTGTACTTTTTTTTTTATTGAAATGCTTGTTAGCGTAACGTGTGTGTGTTTTTATTTATGTCTATTGACAAATATGTGTCTTTATGTACTTCTGAGTAACAATAGTTTCAACTGTTTTACGTGTCTACGTGCATCAATATTGAGTGCATTTTGAAACACACGTCTTTGCATTTGAAAAATTCTAAATAAGTGAGTGCGTCTGTGTCCTTAATGTGATGTATTTGTGTCAGTTTGTATATATTCGAACCTAGAAATTACAGTAAGTAGTACCTGAAAATATTCAATTTTTTTAAAAGTATTATTTAACCCTAACAACGGATGTTCCAAGCTTACATCGAACGACAGAATCGTATTCACAGGCAATAATTCAAATCCCCCACCTTCAGTAATGTTCAATGATGAAATGGTGTTCAGTAGAGTAAAATATGTGAAAAAATAATGCACTGGATCCTAGCAGTTTCAAAGAAACCTATAAAATGTAATAAATGTAATCATATAGGAAGACACGCAAATGAAAGACCAACAGCGTTTAACTATGCTACTCCGGTAAGGTTAAAAACCCTGATACATAAAACCGCCACTCATCTTGTACTCTGATTGTAGAGCAGGTAGGTCTTTGGCTGGAACCCATAAGAAATGTTTCTCTCCAACTTTTCTAACGATATACATCTATTAATAATAATTTTTTGCAAGAAATAATATGTTTTTTTTGCAAAACTAATCAAAAATTAAATATGTAGGTTCTTTAACTTTCCAAGGTTATCCACGAAAGGTGGTAGCAAGAGCCACGGCGAGATGAACATGAAAAATGTCGATCATAACTCATCCCTATGGATAGCATAATACGAAATAGCGCCCGTAAATCTTGATCTGCACCAGAGAAGACCATATCAAAACGGGCTTGCGAGACATTTTGGTGACAAAATTGTTAACTGTGGCTATGCAAAGAAGGTTTTTGCAAGGTAGAATTGCCCTGGGAATATTTTATCTGCATGTAAGAAATTCCTATCACTTTTCTCAGTTGCTAACGTTTTAGGATGAACATTAAAAAAATAGTTAACAATTTAGGATGAACAAAGAGAAAAAGAAAAAAATGAAATACGTCTTTTTAAGCTATGAACTATCTTCAATCTTTTGTCTTCTCTCTCTTTTAAGAAACTTCGTAGCTTAATTTATAACTTGAGTTATGCCGCGCCGACAGTCCCAAAGTAAAATGAAAGAGTAAATATAAAACAAAAGAAAAATTGGAACTTTATTTGGTCTAAGAAAGACATTTTCAAAAGATTGAAATTAAAAATTAAATATACATGCTCTTCAGCTTTGTTTCAGCGAGAAATGATACTGTCTCCTTTAATGGCGAATCACCACCAGAGGCAAACCACGTGTTTTAAATAAATAATTTAACTCTCCAGAATCCAACCAACAATAGGATAGAATGATGTAATTTCCTCACTTAAAGAATAAACCTGAACAGTAGTAATTGCCTTAAAAAAATGCTGTTACATACAGAGCCGTTGTTAAATCTAATATTAACCAAATGGATATTGATTATATAGGAGCGACTGCTAGCTAATTTAAAAAGAGACATTATGAACATGATTATACATTTAAATATTTCGAAGAACAATGTGCATGACATTTGGAAGAAATATCTCTTTTCCTATTTGAAATAACAGTAAAGCCCACATTATTAAATGTTGGCTTTCGATAAAGTAGGTTGCAATGAAATATATTTTTCATCATTATCGCCAAGACGCGCTATCCATTTTGAAACACGGAACTAAAGCAAAGCCACACGGAAATACTTATATAGATAGATAGATAGATAGATAGATAGATAGATAGATAGATAGATAGATAGATATAGATATAGATATACGCATACATGCATTGATATATTTGTGTATACATATATATTATAATCTTACGTATGCATCGTCATGGCATACCAGCAAATGGTTCTTATGGTATTTGTATATAATCATAGATTAGCTATTCAGTTCATCCCTAGTTTGATTCGAGTACGTGGTTTTGATAAGCTAGAGAAATGGCGAAATATCGATATCCATCGCTCCTGAAATTGGACTGTGGGCTAAGTTGACTCGCTTATCTATGACTTTCAGGTGTTTTAACATCCAGTGCTATGAGGAAGTTATCCCCACTGTGCTATATTGCATCGAACTGGCGAACAAGCAAAACACACTCTGAGTATGTGCGGTCGATAATATATACGTGTGTGTGCGTGTGTGTGTGTGTGCGTGTGTGTGGGGGGGGGGGGGGTATTTGTGTACCACTCTGTTATCATTATTAGGAATCAATCTTTATACGTTAGTAACATATATAACCCTTACATTAAATCTGCTTCTCAACATACTAGTTTTAATCTACAGTTGTTTATAAGGTTTACAAGTTGAAATTGGTTTGTCTTCTCTTCCAAAGCTTAATAACAATCTAATATAAAACAATAAGTTAATTTATCCCAACCTACGATATGATTCATCAATTTTGTTAAGTATTACCTAACAGTTTCCTTCAGAAAACTTTTAGCAGCACTATTAATCTATTCATTTTTCGTTCAACACTATGGTCAAATATTTTTTATTACTATTATTATTTTTATACTATATATTACTATACTTACAACTCCTAAGCTTAAATTAACACCCCACACCCCTTAGATGTTACCTAACATTATTATAAAACCGGAGTTATACACTTAGGCAACTAATTTATATATTTTATGCAATATTGATTTTTGTAACCATGCTTTCACTCAATATAATACAAACTGTATTTCGTAAAATATAATTATCTGTACAATATAACATTGCGCAATGAATACCACACATAAATAATAGTAACTACGTAAAACCTTATTATAAGATGTATTTCATTGTAAAATTTACCTTTACATGCTGAATACAATACGCATTATTAATAGTATATATTATCTCATAAAATTTTAAATGAAAATGAATATTTTATCTGGTTATTTTTACACATATACTAAGCATTTATGAATATACATGTAATAATATAATGATTAGTTTTAAAAAGAAAGAAATAGTATTATGCATGGTTACGACCAACTAGAATCTTTAAGAACTTCTTAAGTAAACAAGCAAATAAATATGTGAATTCTATGAATCATTTCCCTTATAATTACCTAATTTCAAATTCAAACTTATCGCACCAAATATTATAAAGCAGTGATTGTCTCGTAATAACTGCGACAAGGGAAAATATAGGTTTCAACTTAATCACTGCACACTTAACGAAAGTATGAAATGGGCTTCGATCTGCTTCTATGCTGATTCTTTCAATTGTTTGAATCAAATGAACTACTTACTGAATGAATTAGCGTGTAAGTGGCTGACTATTCCAGAGACATGCGTAATTCTCAAGAAGAATCAGCATAACACAGTGTATTACCAGTTATACCTTTGAATTTCACGGATTTTCCATGGGATGGGCTTCAGCACAATTTCTATCTACCCAGGTTTACTCAAAGGATTGATCAACCCGAAGTAATGGTAATAGATACTTGCCCAAAGTGCCATATACTGGAATCAAGCCGGAACCTCGTGGTTGGAAAATTAGCTTCTTGACCACTAAGCCATGCTGAGTACATACATATTTAATATGACACTCAAGTCATTTTTCTTCTTTAATATTTCACTTACTTCACTCATTGGACTGTTGTCATGCTAGGACAGAAGTGTGAAGAATTTTTAGTACATAAATTTTTAAGCCAAGTAATAATTCCAACGGTCTCTTTTGCAGAGACGCTTATTTACGGGGACCTAAACACACTAACACCGGTTATCAAGCAGTGGCAGAAGACACACAATGACACACACACACTCACACAGACATACACAGATAGATAGACAGATAGATAGATAGATAGATAGATAGATAGATAGATAGATAGATAGATAGATAGATAGATAGGGTTCTTCCAGTTCCAGTCTACAGTCTACCAAATCCTCTCACAAGCTTTGGTCAGCCCGAGATTATAGTAGAAGACACTTGCCCAAGGCGCTACGCAGTAGAACTGAACACGGAACCATGTAGTTGGGAAGCAAACTTATTACCACCCGACAATCAACATATTCCGTCTCATCATCAACGAAAATTAAAGCGATTCACTCCTTTATTAATAGAGGAAATATCCCCTGTAAATAAAGATACACAGATCGAGAAATATTTGTTTGGTGTTCTTAATTCACATTGCTTCAAATCTAGATTTTCTTTTTTGTTATGAATAACAGGTCACCGAAGTTATAAATATGCATTTATATTCAATCGGATTTGAAATAAAACAATATTATTTACACTTAAGTAATCAATAATAAATCAGTTAGAATATAGATTTTAAAGCCATTCTATTCTTGACTGTACAATCTATTAATCAAAAAGCAGAATAAAAATTTATTAAAATAAACATTATAGGTCATTCTTATTAATTTATTATTACTCTCTACATTTTTGACAATTTTCCAGTGTTATGAAATATGTTTTATTTCAATATTGATGACAGCACGGTTCGGATGATTCATCTGCAACCAATTAGATTCAGGTTCTGAAACATGGTGCGGCACCTTGGGTAAAGTAACACTAAGGGATCTTGGAGCTAAGTAATGCCTTGTGAGTAAATTTGTTTGACTTAAACTGAATACAAGTGCATCATATATATATATATATATATATATATATATATATATATATATATATATATATATATATATATATATATATATATATATATATATATATATATATATATGTATATATATGTGTGTGTGTGTATATGTGTGTATATGTATATGTATGCATGTACATGTATGTATGTATGTATATGTATGTCTATATATATATATATATATATATATATATATATATATATATATATATATATATGTATATATATGTGTGTGTGTATATGTGTGTATATGTATATGTATGCATGTACATGTATGTATGTATGTATATGTATGTCTATATATATATATATATACACACACACATATATATGTATATATATATATATATATATATATATATATATATATATATATATATATATATATATATATATATATATATATATATATATATATATATATATATATGTATGTATGCATGTACATGTATGTATTATGTATGTATGTCTATATATATATATATATATATATATATATATATATATATATATTTCTTTTAGTCCTTTATTTCAGTCATTTTCACTGCGGAAGCAACGTCCTGAATGGTTTTAGTTGAACAAATCGAGACGAAGACCAATTTTGTAACCTTACTATTTATTCTATCTTTCGTTTTGTCGAAGCGCTAATGTTACGTTGACCTAAACACACTTACACTGGTTGTCAAGTAGTAACGGGGAGGGGGAAACACAGACAGAAAGACAAACACACATAGATAAATAGATAAATACATACATATATATATAAAATCAAAATAAGCAACAAGGGTATTCAAGGTTAATGCAGTACGATCGATTCATTCGACTCCATTTATTTAAGCAATGTGAGCATTACATTAAATGTAAAATGCAGAGCAATCTTCAGCTGCACAAAGATACCGAAAATTTACTGAAATTTCATTTCAGTAGAAGGACATATTATTGCAACAACATTTAAACAATCCTAGTGGGAAGGAAGAATACAAAAAACCCATTTTGGGTGTAGTGAATAAACAGTCGCCTAAATTAAGCAAAAATGAAAATAACACTGACATCTCATTTTAACAGATATAATTACCAAAACTACATAAAAATATCTTGAGATGCTAAATTCATTCGATAACATGCTAAATTTATTCAATAAAATTGCCATTGGCTTCAACCACGGCCTCCAGACGACTTTGGAATCATCTGCAACTCCTCTGGACGGGCTATTTGTTTAAGTTGGTGAAAGCTGCCATAATCCTTGCTTTCAGTTCATCTTTGGTCTTACAAGGGGTTTTGTTGGTCTCTCGCTCAACTGCGTCCCACACATAATGATCAAGGGGGTTGCAGTTTGGGGAGTTAGGTGGCCAGATGGTAGGGGTGATGTAGTCGCAGAAATTGTCTGACAGCGAAGACTGGGTTCTTCTGCTTGTGTAGCATGCTGCACAGTCCTGTTGCTAGTCACAGGGTCTTCCAGCAGCCACCTTTTGACCCAGAGCAGCACTACCTCCACCAGGTACTTGATGTTGGCTGCCGTATTGAGTCTGAAACCGTGTGGGAAGATGAATAGAGGCATAATGTCGCCATCACTAGTGATCACTCCAAACACCATGTTGACTGGATGTTTGATTTTTATCACTCTCGGTACATGTCCTCAGATTGCATTGTCCTCAGATTGACACCGAAACACTCTGAAATATTCGTATTGGAGCTTCCGGCGTGAATGCTAAGCAGTACAGTATGTCGTCTCCAAATTTCTAGCAGAGTGAATTGCGTAATGGTGCTGTTTTTATCACAGACGGTGTCCAACTGGCTCTACTATACTGTGCAGTCGACAAAATAAAAACAAACCATGTGTATGCACGAAATCGAAAATATAAAATGGCGAGAATTTACCCATTGCGAGCTGGAAGAAACGTTAGCACGCCGGGCGAAACGCTTAGCGGTATTTCGTCTGCCGTTACGCTCTGAGTTCAAATTCCGCCGAGGTCGACTTTACCTTTCATCCTTTCAGGGTCGATTAAATAAGTACCAGTTACGCACTGGGGTCGATGTAATCGACTTAATGCGTTTGTCTGTCCTTGTTTGTCCCCTCTGTGTGTAGCCCCTTGTGGGTAGTAAAGAAATAATATATATATATATATATACTATTGAACCTTGGGAGGGGCGTTATGCCGGTAATAATAAACACACGCTCTGGTTCGGTATTGCTCGTGTTGTTTCTTTTGAACTTATGTTCCAGTGTTGGGATTTGTCCGAAATCTGTCTGAGATGAGTATTTGAGTGTGCGTATGTCTGTATGTGTGTGTGTTTATACATAAGTGTGTGCATCTGCATGTGTGTGTGTGTTTTAAATACTGACTTATGTCATTTTTCATATTCATAAGATAGCGGTTTTGGTTTTCTCTTTGTTTTCTTCGCAAATGCATACATTCATCCAAATAATGTTTCTCTCAAAGACAGTTAAACCGTCTTCTTTGTTTGATAAATGCTGAATGAATTGATGTCTATCAGTGCGTGAGTATGAGCATGCGTATGCGTGCACACGTGTCCGTGTGTGTATGGTAGGGTATATGTGTACGAGTGTGTGTCTGTGTTTGCGTGACTGTTTCTGCGAGCATGTGTCTGTGTCTTTGTGTCTCTTTTTTGTGTGTGTCCGTGAGTGTGTTGGTGTGTATGTGTGCGCATTCATATGTGTGTTCGTATGTGTTTGTGTGCACGTGTGTACTTCTGAATGCATGTTTCCGTGTGTGTGTATGTGTGTTTCAGTGTGGGGATGTATGTGTCCTTATTTGTCTTTGCATGTGTGTGTGAGTGTATGTCCGTTCGTGTATGTGTGTGTGTGTGCGTGTGCGCGCGCGCATCCATGGGTCTTTGTGAGGTCTTTGCCTATTGAGAGTATTTACTATTCAAAACCGGTCGTGTTTCGTTTATGAAGACTGATTATCGTATCTGTCGTAGCGATGCGTCGGTTAGGTGTCTAGACAGGATTTCTATGTTAATTCGGTTCAGCAAACCACCATGTTGTACTTCGGCATGCTGGTAGAGTATCGGGTCTTGTCTTTGGTCCCAGTACTCCCTCCAATATCCATTTATACGCTCGGCCAAACTTCTCACCGTTTCACCTATGTATGCAGTCTTCCGGTTTTTACAATCATCATCTGTGCAGTCTATTTGGTAAACTACATTTCTGATTTTGCCGTTTATACCAAGGTTATATTTGTACACTACACAGTTCTCCTCTACACACGTGGTCTTTCTCAAGAGGTATGTTTTGCATATTATTAACCTGATGGATCTCCCTGGATTTTCCATGACTTTTATGTTCAACTTAGTATCCTTCAGGATTTTTCTAATTCTGCGGTCTAGCTCCCCGTGGGGTGTGGCTTCTACAAACACCACCCCTTGGAACTAGTTGGCATTGTACCACGTGTTCTTTTTGTTCGTCTTATCATAAGCTATTTGTATTTTATTCCAGTGTTTACTAGTACCTAGATTGTATTCGATCGGCATCCTTATTTACAATCTCTTCAAATTTCTTGCTAGACTCCACTGTACACACGGATCCGTGCGTGCGTGCGTGCGTGCGTGCGTGTGTGTGTTTTTGTGTGTGTGTACGTGGGTGCGTAAAATGAAACAGAAAAGAAGGATAAATAAGGGAGGAGATGATCGCCAGAAAAGTAGGTGATACTAATTATAATTTGCGATTTAAGCTTAAGGACTAGAATTTTGAGAGGAATTAGTAACGGGATTGCATCGCTAGTGCTGTGAACCTCGGCAGAGTTTAAACTGAGAAGGTACAGATAGATGAAATACTGTTAACCAATTTGCCTGATGCACACGAATCTTCTTGGTAACCGCCTCAGTAATGATAGTTCCAAATTGTGACACAAGGCCAGCAATTTCTGGGAAAGTGGATAAGTCGATTACAGCGACCCCATTGTTCAACTGGTACTTATTTTATATATCCCGAAAGGATTAAAGGTAAAGTCGATCACATCGGTATTGGCTTTGGCTTTCATCCTTTCGAGGTCGACAGAATAGGTACCAGCTGAACCCTGGGGTTGATGCTATCGACTTGTCCCCTCACCCAAAATAACTGGCCGTATGCAAAACTTGAAACAATAATTATTATTATCCTTTTATCACAGGTTTTTTTGGAATTCCTGGAATCTTGCATGCGTAGCGGGCTTGCTACCTCCAGCCTACGGTACCATGCTATGCGTTCTTTTCAGCAATCTAATGCTTTCCTGATTATTCTGGCCGTGCCAAGTAGGAAAGCCTTTTGTAACAGTTCTACTGGGCACTCTATTCCAATTTTCTTGATATTCCGCTTGATGTCTTCTTTTATTATTATTATTATTATTATTATAATTATTATTATTATTATTATTATTATTATTATTATTATTATTATTGTTGTTGTTGTTGTTGTTGTTGTTGTTGTTGTTGTCATTATTATTATTATTATTATTATTATTATTATTATTATTATTATTATTATTATTATTATTATTATTAAAGCTGCGAGCTGGCAGAGTCGTTAGCGCGTCGAGCGGAATGCTTAGCGGTATCTCACCTGTCACTGAGTTCTGAGTTCAAATTCCACCGAGGTCGATTTTGCCTTCAATCTTTTCAGGGTCGATAAATTAAGTACCAGTTGAGTACAGGGCCGATGAAATTGACTAGCCCCCTTCCCCAAAATTTCAGGCCTTGTGCCTATAATACAAAGGATTGTTATTTTTATTAAGGCAGCGAGCTGGCAGAATGATTAGCGCATGGGGCAAAATGCATTTATTCCGGCTCTAGACGCAAGGCTAACAAATTATATAACTAGTACTTAATTTTATTGTTCCTGTGTATAGGAGTGTTAGCAATCCCGCGAAGCATTCTGCTAATCCATTGCCTTATATAATGATATAATAATTATAATAGGGTTAAAGATCGATAATAACAGGAATTGTTGTAATGACAAAGATAATGATATTAATACTGATGCTATTAGTACTCCGTTCATCTAAGTGCAAGAGAACGGGATAATTCTAATAAGATTGGCCAGCCGAAAATTTACGAGAATAAATTAATTTAGATTGGTGTGGGTCTTGTTTTAAGGTTTTAAACACCACACTTGGGAGGTTTTCACTACTAAATGCTTAGATAATTAGGGTTAATCACATTCAGTTTGTGATAGCGTATCTCATGTATGTTTAGTATGCAATTAGTGTATTTAATATTTGTTCTCTGTAGCACATTATATCGCAGCTTTCGGTGAGGTATCAGCTGAGGAGTTCGGAAGAGCAAAAGGTAGCCAATCAGTTATCATTGCTCCTTAGTCCGTTCTGACTCGGTATGGTGGTAACTGTCAAGGCTTCTTTTTATGCGTCAACGAACCGAAAATGATACTGTGACTAAGGTGTAGACATGGAGGAAGGTTTGCCCTATAGACATGTTTCACATAAATAAGCCCACTGGTGTAGTGATATCATGTGATGTCACGTGAACCAGTCTTCTTAACAAAGGGAGAGTAGGAGACTTACTCAGTAAACAGTGTTGAATTCTTCCGAAGGATCACCAGGTTCTCTAAAACAGATATGATATACGAAGATAGTGGGAATATAAAGATCATTTTAGGGGGTAATTTGATACACTCCTGTTTTATATATACCGTACCAGTGTCACTAATTTCTTCTATTTATATACTAATCATATCTAAATCTTACCATTTGAATAGAGTATTCCTCACTGAGGACGAACAATAAGATAGAGCCATGTCTGCTACTTTCATCATTTGGCTTTAAGTACAACATACCCTTTCGTCTGCTTCATCGTTATTTTCAAAATATTTCTATTTCCTTTGGCTAATTTTATAAGAGTTATTTCCCATCATAGCAGCTTTTAGGTTTTAAACATTATAAGGTAATTATTTTACAAATTGCATTCATAATCTAAATTAATTAAAACTATTTCCCCGCACTATATTACATATGAGAGACATTATTGCACGCATACAAGTATACCCCTGGTGTGATACAGAAGAAGACTACCACCCCATTCGTTCTCTTTCTTCATCGCTATTTACTAATACGATGTTGTGTGCAACTGTTGGTATATCTGACGTAATGCTAGACTAGAATTACATAATATGCAACTACTATCACTACTACTAACAAAAGTAGCCAAAACAGCAGAAGCAGCAACTACTGCAGCGATGGTTGTGGTAGTAGTGGCGGTTCTGTTATTTGCCGCTGTAGATGTAATATTAATAGGGGATGGAAACGGTAGGGGATGGCAAGTAATGTTACCCAGTGAATTAATTACGAAGGGAAACAATATACGTGGCTCACACGCATGATTGCATTTAACAACTGGTCTGTGTGTCATGACTGGAACGGAGAACACGTATAATAATCATCCATTAGAACATTTACTACACTTTCTGTAAAAATAATGATGTGACGCGTTAGCAGAAACGTTATAGCGTTAGAACTATTGTCTTATAGTATGTTTGTTTCTTTAAAGAACGATAAGTATTAATGTCCTAGAGTCGGTGCTAGTCGATTATTAACAATCATAAAACAAGATGAATTTGTGTGCAGTGAAGTGATGTTAGTATAAGCGTGTCGGGTAAAAAATACATCTATGGTGAAATAACGTGATTTATTTCTTATCTTTATAGAAAGTAAAGAAGTTAGCAGCCATGAGTCTTTACAGAGCCTCCTAGAAGAGAAAGAGAGAGGGAGAGGGAGCGAGAGAGAGAGAGAGAGAGAGAGAGAGAGATAGAGAGAGAGAGAGAGAGAGAGAGAGAGAGAGATGTTAGAGTGAAAACGGAGGCATTCGCTCGAATGCTTACAACGAAGTTGGTTCTGCTATACCTACCCAAGATACCAGATGGTGGTGTAAAATTGGATTAGGAATGAAAATATTTTTTTTCATCAACTGACTTACGCTTTTGTCTGTGCAGAGCAGCCCTTATTTTCTCAAATCCTGATTCTCTTCTTTGCTTATTGATTTTCTCCGATCCTTAAACATTGCTACTCTTGTTCTAACGAACTCATTTTCTTTCCTGATTGACTTTATTATCACTAAAAGTTTTTAGCATTTTACTAATGTTCTTTCCTAACTGGTTTCCTCGATCTCTAAAAATTTCTACCTCTGCTATAATGTACTAATTTTTCAGCTAACTGATTGTACTTAAATTTTTTTTCTAATATAAATAAACTTATTTAATCCCTAAAAATTTCTACTCTTGTTCTAATTTTCAAATTATTTCCTTATGTCATATTTTTGTTTTTATTCTTGCTTCTTAATATCGAGAGTATGTTCTGAGCATAGTGGCATTTAGAACGAATTATACGTAACAGAAAATTATTAAACCGCTTTCCTTTCCATATTCTATACATCAGAGTGTATATAGCACTACATTATCTGATATTTCCTTCCTTCCTTTTGCGGGACGGTTTGATGTGACTTGACGACGTAGTGGTTACGTTTTTGTAATAGGTGGAGAGAATGAGTAGAAATAGCTTGCTTAATTGGCTTGTTCTCCTGTTCTATAATTTAAATTTAGAGTGGAACAATTTTGCTAAACCTTCCTTTCGTCGTGGATTTTCTCTGCTTCATTTTATATTACTGCATTTTATTTTCTTTCTTTTCATTTTACTTTATTTTACTTTGTTTTATTTCGATACGTATTCATTTATAGAAGTAAATAAAACTGGGGCATTTGTAGACAATTTGAAGAGAATGTGCATCATCAAGTTTACGACTTAAAGCGTGTTTGCACAAGAATATCAATGATGCAAGTAACAACTACTGCAACAAAATGGAATCCCCTTTGTGATTACTCGACATACTTTAAATAACAGCACAATTTCCCTTAATATCACTCACTACGTTTTTTAAATGATCGAAGAACACATTAGATAATCTATACTGAGATATATTATGTGTGAAGAAAATGTTATAGCTTTAAATGATCGCGAACATAAGTGTGTTCGATCAGGGTTGATTGAGGTTAAACAACAACAACCAAACGGAACTTCTCTACCATTTTCAGCAACAGATCTGTCGCGTGAGGTTCTAGTAATAATTCCCAGGTATCTCTTAAATCATGGCCTACTATATTTATTTCTTTATTGCCCACAGGGAGCTAAACATAGAGGGGGCAAACAATGACAGACAAAGGGATTTAGTTGATTGCATCGACCCCAGTGCGTAACTGGTACTTATTTAATCAACCCCGAAAAGATGAAAGGCAAAGTCGACCACAGCGGAATCTGAACTCACAGCATAACGGCAGACGAAATACCGCTGAGCATTTCGCCCGGCGTGCTAACGATTCTGCCAGCTTACCGCCCATGGCCTATTATATTAGGATTTGATGAATAGAATGCCTTACTGTTTTCGTTCCGATCTTACGCGCTCTAAGTTCATGTCATGCCGAGGTTTTACTTTGCCTTTCCTCTTTTCAGAGTCGGAAAAAAAACAGTATCAATTCAAGGTGGTGATTGAACAGTAAAAATGTCTGAACATGTAACTTGCAGGACTTACTTCGGATTCCTTATGTACTGGGTTCAAATCCCACTGTAGCCTACTTGGCTTGTACACTTAATACATCGCCCCACTTAACTCCAACACCTGGGATCTTATATCTCTTTAGCGAATTTCATTCTGTTGCAGGCATTCGGGCCAGATCTCTAGCCTGAAAATATCATCCTCCTTTCTATCAGCTTTCAAGGTTCTGTAAAGAGTTGTGGGTACCGCCTTACCTCCTGACTAAAACTTTATTTTTAAGAAAATGAATGAAAAAGACATTACATAATATATGTAGTCTCGGGTACACTCTGTCTGAAAACATTGCTTGGGCGCTAAACCACAACAATAATTGTCATCATTAACACCAACACCGTATGAAGCAACACTGAAACCGCACCCCACCCCACCCACCTTTCAACTCAACTCGTACCAATAATAATAACAATAGCATCATATGAATCAATAAAAGAAATATCGGCACCATAGCTCAATGACAGAACTTCTAAATCGATCTATTAGGTATGGTAAACGAATTACCTCATATCACATCAGGAAAAGACCCAATCGTCATGGAGGAACTGCTTTTGATATCATCTCTTCACGATCGGGATTGACCTGGAGTTAAGCAACAGAACCATCATCACCATCAGTACCATAATTACTCATTTCTATGCTCCAAAACAGTGCCAGATACTACGACTGGCAAAACTAATTCTACTCGACCAACAGCTTAAAGTACCTCTGCCAGAAATAGAAAGCTAATAACTTATCAAAGTATCTATATTATCCTGCTTATCATTTCATGTGTTCGAGAGTGACTTTTTTAACGAACTTGTCTATGGAAAGATAGCAAAGATATAATTGAAAACTTATAAAAAAGCAAGGACGATTGTTACTCTTTAAGAGACCTTAACTCTAGGATCAAATAGGAAACATAATCGAAATCTTGGATATAATGAAACGAGAACAATTGCTACACTTTAAATAACCTCGTTCATGGAACGAAATCGGGGATATAATCGAAATCTTCATCAATATGAATCCTGGACGATTGTTACGTTTTATACAATCATGTCTATGGAGCAAACTCAGAAACATAATCAAAATATTTTCTTTTCATGAAACCAGAATAATTGTTACTCTAAACAAACTTTATGGAACAAAATCAGAGATATAACCAAAATCTTTGACATAATGAAACAAGGACGATCGTAACTCTTTGTGGAACTTTGTCTATGGAACGAGATCAGAAACATAATCGAATTGTTTACTTTGATGAAACGTGAATGATTGTTGTGTTTTAAGGGTGATTACCTGGGAACGAAATAAGAATCATAATCGAAATCTTTTGGATAATGAAAAAAGGAAGACAAGTTTAACTGTGGAACAAAATGAGAGATATAATCAATAACTTTGACATAATTAGACAAGGGCGATTGTTGCACTTTAAACAACCTTAAATATGAAACGCTATCAGCGATATAATCGGAATCTTTAATATAATGAAACAATGTTATGAAAATGTATAAATTTATGCATTAAAATAGGAATAAGAATATTTATAAAATGTGGAATTCCCACCATTCCCTCGAGTGTTAATTAATAAATATTCTATGAATACCAATGTGTTGTTTCTAATTAAGAAATATTAATTTCTAGCATCGCAGTAATAATGCACTTGAGTGCTGAGAGAAGAATCGATTAAACCAAACACCAATATTTCACTGCCACTTAATTTATTGATCTTGGAGGGTTGAAATATAAAGCTGGATCGAGCAGAATTTGAACTCAGAAACGTAAAGGATCTTAACTGAACACAAAGCAAAGTCTGTTGTAGATTGACTCGTCGAAATCGACTTTTTCTTTTATCCTTTGGTGATCGAAAACGATAAATAACCGTAAAGTACACAGGTCGATATGACTGAGTTTTTCTTTCACCACTAAAAGTTGTGCTCATATACAAAAATCATTCTCCAACAGCCGGTGGGCTCTCAGAGAAAACGTTCTCCCGGTATTTATTTCGACTGCCCACACTTAGACTTCAAATACGACTGAGATCAACTTTACTTTTCATCATTTCGGGAACAATAATATATAACCAATCCAGGGTAGCTGATTGGCGGAAGTGCAAGAACGTCAAACCGGAAACCTGGCAGTATTTCTACCTGCTTTGTGTATTCTGAGTTCACACCTCGCAGTGGCGTAGTTGGGTTGTAGAATTAATCAGTCAGCCGGCTTACCAACGCCACTGACTAGGATTCGCGAAGATTCTGAAAATATTCCAGGCATTGCTTTCATTTCTAAATAAAAGGTAAAAAGACAAACAAAAGTAAAATGTTGATCTGTATAGCATTTACAATGTGTCTACCGATGAAGGACGACATTCTCTCACAGAAATGTTTCAAACAGATTTGTGTGCTAAAAACTGTTCTTTGCTCTTTACAGCTGTATTAAGTGCGTATAAAATTTTAAACTGAAGATATTTAAAATGTGTTTCCTAATACAGGCATAGTAGAATAGTTAAGAACTTCTCTTTGTAGTAAGAATCTGGATAAAATTCCATTGCGTGACATGTTCCTTAAGTATCTTTTACCAGTACTCCAGACCAACACGAGGTTTGTGGATGAAACTCGGTCGGCGAAAACTGTGTGGAAGCCTGTTAGATTACTTGTAATTGTAATTCAAAGGACCAACATCATCATGTTGTCCTGATGATGATTCACCCTGTAAAATACGCTATAAACACATGCATTTCTGATATATTCTTCTACTTTCATGCTAATTCAATGACTAGACTGTTCTGCTGATTGAGTAATTGGAATATTTATCATCGAAACTGACGGAGATCCATATATATTTTTCTCTCTTTTTCTTAATTTTCAGGAATGAACAAAAGAAACATTGGTTAATAGATGTAAATCAATAAAAAAACTTACATTAATTTTTTAAATATTTTTAAGTGACTGTAAATAAGATGGCTTTGAGCAGGATGCAATATAAATCACAAGGTCAGCTTTCAACACCGGTTTGTGAATGTTATTTAAAATATTTACGAGATAACATTTTGGTAGCGATAGATGGGTGCAAGTTGGCTAAGTTGTAAGAACGCTCAACAGAATTACCTTGTAGTACTTATTCCAGCTGATTGCTCGTTGAGTTCAACTTTGTCTTTTAATATTTCAGAAGTGATATAAGGCTGTGAGATGGCAGAATCATTTGCAAGTTGTGCATAATGCTTAGACTTCAAATTCCGTCGAGGTCGACTTTGCCTTTCATCTTTTCGGAGTGGGTAAATTAAGTGCCAGTTGAGAGTGGGGTCAATGTAATCAACTTATCCCGCCCCTTAAATTGCTGGCCTTATACCAAAATTTGTAACCAATATTTCAGGAGTGATAAAGTACCAATTCCAATAATAGTCTTATCTACTAGAGGCACAAGGCCTGGAATTTGTGGGTAGAGGATAATGGAATACATCTACACCAATATTTAAATAGTACTTTAGTCTTTCAATCCCGAAAGATTGAAGGGCAAGTTTGACCTGGGCGGTATTTCAACTCGAAACGTAACGAGTCGGAAGAAATGCCACTAAACATTTTGCCAGAGTCGCTAACGATTTCCAAATAATCTTGCAGTTCTCAAAAAAAAAAAAAAAAAAAGACAAAAAGAAAAATAATAATGGATAAATAAAAAGTGATTTTTCTATGCAATTTTGTACAGATATAAATATATATACGCATCATACATATTCGAAATTAAACTAAGAATAATTACTCAGAATATCACAATTATAAAATATTATGTATTACTGATAATTACCAAATACTATTTAAAAATAATGCCTATTTGATAATTAATACGTTATTTCAATGAAATAAAACATCATATCTTGTCGTAGATTTTTGCTGCAGATTTTTACTAACAGCCTGTTTCAATATACGAAATACAACTATAAATAACATATTCCAAAAGATATTTAAGTTATTACATTAAATTACACAGGATATCCTAATTATATGATGTATATTCTAAAATATCCGAATGCTATTGAAAATAATACCTACTTAAATAAATAAATATGACTGTATAATAGCAATCATGGAGAACAAACTTATTGTTATTATAAGTCATGGTTTAATATTATTATCGTTTCGATGTGTAACTTGACCAGAAAAACTGTGTTTTCCAATAATAATGTTAGTTATTTTCTTATGATACCCATTTAAATTATAAAATTAAATTTCTCTCTGTTGATAGATATTTTCACAATAATAATGAATTCGCAATGTATTATATAAATATTTTCAAAGAAAGCGATTATTATGAATGCACAGAAGTAAACATAGATATAAACCACTGTTGTATTCATCTAATAATATTCATTTATACAATCAGTTACAATCATTACAATGAGATGGGATTATATAATATTGAATAGTGATATAATAATAGAATTACTGTTAACAATTTCCAATATCAGTTCAAAAAGTAACCGCGGCCGACCAACGATAGGCAGACAAGCAGTTCCATTCCTATAGCTGATTCCTAGCATTTTTAAAATCTAATGAGGCTCTTCATTCGATATATCGTGAGTTAATAATTGTCGTAGTTTAAAAGTCTCTATAAGAAAGTGCCTTTGAGCAGTTTCTTGAAGAGACTTTTTTTTTAATTTCCCAGTACTTGAAACAAACGAAAATTTATTCATTATGTTTATCTATCTATATGATCAGGTTCCAGTTTATGTGCTGTAATATATAATATACTGCTTCTCTGAAATCTCTGTTGTTACTAAATATCAGCTATAAAAATTCAGTATAATTTTCAGTCTATTTGTCTTAAAAGATAATAACCAAATATGTTACTGTTTAAACCTCAGGAAAAAATATACAATGTAATACTATACAAAAACCAGTTAAAGTAAAACAAAACCAGTTACGTAAAGCAAACAATTACAGTTACTACATGTCTGAAAAGAGTATAGCTTAAAATATTTTTCAGTTATTGACCATGTCTCTAGTAATATATTTTCACACAAATCTCTATTATTAATAAAGATGACCCGTAAAATCTCAGGATGATATTGTCTGCTATATTTTTACAGACATAACAACTTATGTTAGCTGGCTGAAGCCATAGGAACCAAGTAGTATAGCAATATATTAAAACAGTTAAAGTTTACAGTTCATATAATAATAATAATAATAATAATAATAATAATAATAATAATAATAATAATAATAATAATAATAATAATATATTTGTACAAGGTATCTAGTTCTAATAGTTTTATGTAATTATGTGGTTAATGCCTAGAAAATATACAGTAGTATATCATATAACAATTTAGATTATAATCAATAAAATATCCTGTATTTATACACCCAATCTTGCTTGGATATATTAGAGTTGATAGAATCGTTAGAATATAAGAATGTCTCACAGAACGTGTTCTGACGCTGTACTTTGTAAGTTCAAATCCCACTGAGGGCAACTTTGCCTTTCGTCCTTACAGAATCGATAAACCTATCCAAGGCGCAGATACGGCAGATATGTAAGAACGTCAAAACAGATGCCTTTCTATATATATTCAGGATTTTTACGTCCTGAGTTTAAATCTCGCTGAAGCGTATTTGGGTGGTAGACTTAAATCCATCCCCTTGTTGAATACCAACACCTAGCACCTTGGGTGCCTCTAATAAAGTCCTCTTTGTTGCAAGCTTTCAAACCAGATCTTCGGCTTGATTATATCTTCGGCGCTCCCTCCCACAAACTTTGGAATCCCTTTAAGAATTCATGGACACTGCGTTCCTTTCTAACAAAATGATAAAAAGAATAATACAACCATATGACTTTACTCTATTTTAAATAACTTTCTTTAAAAGTTTGCTTCCTGACAATCTTCAGTTGATCAGGAATACAGATTTATTCAGAATCGTTCCATTCAATCAATTTCAAATATGATTTTAGTTGAGTTTCATAAATAAGTGCAAAACAGTAAAGAAAGAAATATGAAATGTAACATTTGCATAGCTTACGGCCTTCTGGAACAATTGTTGAGCTCCTATACAAAATTCCCGTTACCTCGCAGTGGCTGTGTCGGAAGAAGCTTGCTTTCCAACCATATGGTTCCGGGTTCTGTCACACTGCATGGTACCTTGGGCAAGTATCTTCTACTATAGCCTCGGGCTGACTAAATCCTTGTGAATTGATTTGGGAGACGGAAACTGAAAGAAAGCCTGTCGTTTATGTGTGTGTGTGTGTGTGTGTGTGTGTGTGTGTGTGTGCGCGCGCGCATATATACCTATGTTTGTATGGCTGTATTTGCCCCCCCCCCCCGTCACCCTTTGGCAAACGGTATAGGTGTGCTTAGGTCCCCGTAACTTAGTGTAATAAGGATTTGTATTATTGGAATTAGCGTATTGGAATCAGCGTAATAAGGATCTGTATTATTGATAGAATTCACTTGGGAAACTTCTATAAAGTTTAGCTGTAGCAGATTTATCTGAAAAATCATGAATCCATCCGAGGCTTACAAAAATGATATTTGCCCAAGATAAACATGACCACGCGATTGCACAGGACCACGTGATTGGCTACGTGATTGCGAAGGGACCACAAAATTGCAAAAGGATCTTTTTAACCATTTGGTCCTACAGCACCTACATGCTTTTATCTGGGGGTAAATTTCAGCTATAGACACCTTTACCAGAAATCTGCAAATACTACGTGACGTCGTCTTTCAATTAAATAATTCATCGATACATATATATTTTTTAGTATTATTAGGTAATTATTAGGTAAATATAATTGTAATTGCGATATCCATAATTGTATATGAAATATGAATAAGTTCTAAATACATATATTTAGGTCGCACATCTTAGCATTAACTGATATTTTTTTCTTTTGTTTACAAATGTGATATGTTATATATAATTCGAGTTCATTGAGTTCCTTAATGATTAATTTCGTAACAATGATTAATTTCATAATAATTTCTATTGTTTTCTTCCATTATAATTATCTATACAAAATTTTAAGCATCAATAGTTATTTCCACAATTCACACTATTTGTAATATTTCCATAATAAGGGGTTTTGATAAGCATTTCACTTAAAGTTTATTCCGATATTTCTTAAAGAACATTTAAATACTTATTAATTGTAAGTTTTGCAGTTTTATATAACATCGTGAAATGTTAGTTATAATATGGCACTAATTTTTTGAAACCTTTATGTTTACATGATATGTGTAGAATACTAGAACATAGGTGTATTAGTTGCTCTTCAGATTTATATTCCTCATTTGGTCATTTTGAAGTTTAGATTAGTACATACTTAAATGCAAAAAAACTCATCGTACACATCTAACAGTGTGTGTGTGTGTGTGTGTGTGTGTGTGTGTGTGCGTGTGTGTGTGTGTGTGTGTGTGTGTGTGTGTGTGTGCATGTGCGTGTGCATATGTGGGTGGGGTGCACGCATGTATACGATCAAAGAGACTGGTGATTGTTTGTATCGGCAGGACTAGTATCATTTTGTTAAATTGATACACAGAGCACATTGAACTCGTTACAGAGAAAAGTTGAAGATATTAGAGTCAAGAAGAAGGAGTAGGGCTGGGCATTTGTTTATTATTCGCTACTATTGTTTCGACGCATCGCAGTGCTCCAAGAATATAGGTCTTTGATTGTACAACTGCTTGTTTGCATAATGAGATCTATTTGTGTTTCCGCAGGCGATATGTGAATGTTGTCTCCGTTAGTTTAACATCGTCGACTTGAAGGCCATCTCCTCTGTTTGTTGTAGTTTGAATTTAGTAGCAGCTGAAAGACTCATGGTGCGTGCCGTGAGAGCGCGTTTGTGGGATTACTATGAATGGAGATAAGTTGAGGGATATGTATATGTGTATGTATATATACATATATATATATATATATATATATATATATATATATATATATATATATATATATATATATATATATATAAGCAAGCTACTTACCACACAGGCACTTCTGCGCATATTTGTAAAACTTTCCAGAAGTTTATTATTTAAGTATATATGCATATGTTTAGATATGCAACTATATGCATGTGAATACATGCATAAAGCAAAATATACAAATCTGCACCTGCACTGACTCCAAATACTGCACATTTACACATATATATGCCAGAATACCCGGATCTTTTCTGTTTGGTTGCCAACGGCTCCAAAAATTAAAGTTTAACCAAAATTTTAAAATTTGGCACAATAATACACTTGCCCAAACTGAATTGCTGGAGTTATTTCATTTTTTCCTGAAAAATGTTTTTTAAAATGTTATAGAGGTTTAAAGTTTAATCATTTTCACCCAGTCAGGAAACAGGATTTGGATACTGGCATTTTGTGTCTGACTGTCCACTTTGTCGTCAACATCACGTGTTGTCAATATTTGTAAAAAAAAACGTGTTATTTAACTGTTATTTTTAGCACACCTCATAACCAGCTCAATGTTCAATGACAAAAAGAAACAAACATTAATAAAAAAAAATTTTAATATGTTTAATTACAATTTAAACATGCTTAAAAACCAAACATTTAACTTTCGGTTTTGATGTTTAAAATATCCTCCTCTGTTCCCAATGTTTCCATAATACAAGCGAAGTTACTGGAACTTGCTGCCATAACCACACAAAACACAGCGTCAAATTTGTCAACATGTGCTTCCTCGCAGATAAAAGACTTTTCAAAGACAGCCCGGATTCGTTTGTTACTATGGCAACAGGCACGTTGAGAGAGAAAAGAGTTCTCATGTTCCGCTTCTTACTATTGAAATAGCTATGAATGTGTCTGTGGATTACGACTGCTAAAATTATCAAAATTTTCAAACTTCAGTTACTAATAACTCTTTATTTATTGATTTATAGCGAAAATGACTTTCACGTGATTAATTAGCCTATAAAAGTGTATCATTACACTGAATATGAAAACAATTCTAACAGAAAATTGACGCTGGCAGCCGCTGGCAACCAAACAGAAGAGATTCAAATACCTTGTTACTGAAGGAGACTTGGACACAGGTTAGAAACCGACTACTTCTCTATTGGCAAGAAATCTTGAAATAAACTGAATAGTGACACACACACACACACACACACACACACACACACACACACATACATACATACATACATACATATTTACAACATACATAATGTAGACATATATTCAATTTCAATAACACAAAAATCGGGGTTGTATTTAACAAATTTTGGGATATTATCCCAGCTTAGCGAAAACAAAACGAGTAACCTTATAGTACATATTAACCAGAATATGAAATTAAAAAAATATTATATATTTGCTTCTAATTCAACTATATTAATATCGTCAACATTTGGGATGTAACCAGATAAATTTTCATAACGTCGTTATCGCTCTCCTCCCCATGAATTAGACATTTCTGATCATATTTGCATTAATTCTGTTATTTTATTCTGAAATATTTTGGAATTAATTTAAACTTTTATGCTTCTTTGTTAGTTTTGTGCTTAAATTTGATTATAAATAAGAAAAAAAAATTGCATCGCATTTTCACAAAAACTACGCCTTCTTAGCAATTTTCCTACGAATTAAATTCGATTCTATCTATAGGAAATATATCTTTGAAAGGACTGCTGGTGATTTTAATACTTATTGCCTAAAGCGAGAATTTTTCTCGACAGCAAACAGTCTTTATATGGTCTTTATACAGGTTATGTATGTCACAAACGTTTAAAGTGATCTAAATGTTTATTTACTCACGGCACAGTTTTAATGCGACTACCACAATGTCCGATACTATATTTCATCAAAGCATTGCTATAGATATCGATGTGATTAAATTTTCTAACTATTATTGTGAACCATCGCAAAGGGGTGCTTAATTTATTAATTTTCTTTCCTGCTTTTCGTCTTTTATTTTAGTCTTTTTAGTTCATTAAATAGAATCGTTCAGACTTCCGCCATACTTCACTGATAAGGAAACCATGTGGGGCTCACTTGATTTCTTAAATTTTATATTTTAATTGAACAAGTAATTAACTTAACAAGCAACTAGAAACACGCGTATGAATCAACAGTTTATATACTGGTCATTGACCTAGCTTTTGTATTTCAACTAAGTTTTGTATTTGTCTTTCGAAAATGATTTTAGAACTTAAGTAGTATAATATAGCATTAGACTTTTCATGTAGTGTACTTCTTATATTATATAAATTGTCATGTGCAACGTGATATTCACATTTGTATTTTGAAAATATCATGTTAGTTATATCTAGGAAGCGTATTTTGTCAACTACATGAATATTATTCATGTCAGATGAAAATTATCTTTTATTTGATTCAGTCTTTTTATACTGCGGCCGTGCTGGGACTCTGCCCGAAAGGTTTTAGTCGAATAAATTCATCCCAATACATACTTTGAACTCCGGTACTTATTCTATCCCTGTCCTTTGTCGAACCGCTAGATTAATGGAACGTAAAGATCGTCCACCGAGATTGCCCAGCAGTGGTAGGATACAAACACAAACACAAACACGCATTCACATACATATGGTACATGTATATATCTAAACAAACACACACACATGCAAACATACACAGGCACACATACACACATATACATGTGTATGTGTGCGTGTGTGTATGTATATGTAATTTGAGGTAATGAAGCCGGTAAAATCCAGGCTACATTTGTTACCTAGCTAACATTTAGTAATAATTATTCAACGAAGAGTACTCCACTAGATACTTATCTGGCCGAAGATACCTTATTTAAATGAAGGTCACATTGTCATTAAAGAATCCCAAGTTAACTCGCCGGATATGATTGGCTCCTTTCAGTTTCGTCTACCAAATGTGTTCATATGTCCTTAGTCGGCCCGCATATATAGCAGAAGACACTTGCCCAAGCTGCTACACATTGGGACTGAACTCGAGACCACAGTTTAACAAGCAATCTTCTTACCACACAACCACACCTGCGTCTATTTTACGTATAGTTTTATTAATAATATGAGCATTATCGAAAAAGGCGGAGAGCTGGGCGAAATGCTTTGCGGTATTTCGTCTGTCCTTACGTTGTGAGTTCAACTTCCGCCCATGTCGACTTTGCCTTTCATCCTTTCGAGTTCGATAACTTAAGTACCAGTTGCGTATTTGGGTCAGTCCTCAAAATTTACGGGCTTTGTGCCTAGAGTAGAAAAGAATAATATGAGCATTATTGAACAAGGCGGAGAGCTGGCCGAATCGTTTGCACGCCGGACAAAGTGCTCTGCGGTATTTCATCCGTCTTTACCACCGAAGTCGACTTTGCATTTAATTCTTTTAGGGGACGACAGCATAAGTACCAGTTGAAAAATGGGGTCGATGTAATCAACTCAAACCCTCCCCCTGAAATGTCTGACCTTGTGCCATAAATTGAAACCAGTATGTTTATTATCAATTGGGATAAGAAGAATTGACGAACTTCCGATAAGCTAACGCTATATTTTACATTTACATATGAAATATAATTCATTACGACGATTTATACCCCATCTCAGTTTCCTGATGAATTTCAAGTCTCTCTTGTTGCCTAAATGACAAATATAGCTAATAGTCACTTAGTACTTTAATTCACTGAATACAGGATCCTGTGGTAGTCACTTGTACTGTTTCTTGTACAAGTATTCAATTTTAAATTCAATCTGTTACTAGAAACTCAAGTCTAAGGAGTCGTTAACGAGAGTCTAATATTTATATATATATATATATATATATATATATATATATATATATATATATATATATATATATATATATATATATATATATATATATATATATATATATATATATATATAAATTTAACTGTGTTTATACATACATGTGGGTGTGTGTGCGTGTAGAATTTGCCAAAGTATATAAATTTATATGTTTATATATATATATATATATTCCCACACACATGCACACACATACATATATATATTCATATACATGTATACATAAAAATATGCACATATGCACACACCCTACATAGAGACATACATAATATACGCATGCATACATTGATATATATATATATATATATATATATATATATATATATATATATATATATATATATATATATATATACATTGAAAGTTCCTAAGCGAGTGAATGTCATCGCGTTCATAATCTTTCATTATATTTAATATTTTCTACTCGTTTGTGTGTTAATCTTTACGTTTGGAAAGGGAAACACAACATCAAACCATTATTCTTTCATTTCACGCTGTTTTCTAATTATATTACATAGATCTATTCATATTTTATATTCTTCTCGTATATTTCAATTATTATTATTAGTATTATTAGTACTGTTTGTTTACTTAGCCTTTAATAAAAATTCTTGGCCTTATTTTCTTTCTGTTTGTATGAAGTCTGAATTAGGAAGGTTATTAGGACTTCTGGCATCCGTATATACGTATGTGTGCGCATGGATGTGTATGTGTGTACGTATGTGTGTGTTTGAATATGTGTGTGTGTGTGTGTGCACGGTAGTTTTTGTATGGTTTAGTATCTATATATCTAGTTCTATTTGTGTGTGTTTGCGTGTGTACGGAAAGAGAGAAAGATCGAGCGAGAGAGATATTGTTATACATACTTATTAATTACTTTTCAGGCGAGAAATATATGTATGGCTTTACGCCTATATGAATGCGAGTGCTTATTAGTTTGTGTGTGATTACACATAAACACTCGCGCGCGCGCAAACACGCACGCAGACACACAAAACACACATACATATTTATATATATTTATATATGTGTATGTGTGTGTGCATATACATATATTTATGTATACATGTGATTGTGTGAGCGGAAAGGTTTCTGTGCGTACGCCTCACTGTATCTGTGTATAGTTATTTAATTAGTGGCCATTTCTTATAAACGTCTTTCTTTTTATATTGTGTCTATGATACTAAGAAAATACGAAAGATATTGCAATAAAAACTAATGCCGCTTTGATCGTTTAATCTAAAATGGGAAAAATTGATGAAAGATAAATTAACAATTATAAGGAAATAAAAGGAAAATCATAATTCATTATTGTTCTATTAGAATGAAGTATAATTTCTGACTTTGGTGCAAGTCTCCTACATTTAAAAATGGCATGAAATCAACCAAATTAGTTCCAGTTATTTTTTCTTAATCTTGCGTTCTTTCATAGCCCTAGTGAGGACAAATAGCGCGATGGTCACAGTGGAGCAAAGACAGGCATTGAGAGTATTAAGGGAATGTCAGCATCACAGCGAAGAGCTAATATAGCAAGGAATTTGCTCCAATGACGAATGTGTTTTTTCGACTGGAAAGAAAAAAAACTCATAGTGTATATATGAGAAACATTTTTACGGAAAATATATGCATATACAGCTGCACGCACACACACGCACACACGCACACACACACACACACACACACACACACACACACACACACACACACACACACCACACACAAACACTCAAACACATGCACATAACGATATACAGTGGAGAAGGCTAGACACTGGATTTGGTTAAAAAGAGACGATGAGCGATGGCTAGAGAAATATTGAGCTTTGTTTTTAATAACCAGTTGATCTAGCAAGCGGGGCCTCATATCAGTGAGTGGGGGAGGGCCGGTGCGCATTGATTCCGTCGAGAGGTAGGCCCCGAAACGGAACCCTTTCTCTCCTGTTGACCCCATACACTTGCTGACTTCCGGTATGCGGAGTTCTCGACTGGTAGCACTTGCATGTGAGAGTTGTTTGCAAGACATATATGTGTGTGTGTGTGTGTGTGTGTGTGTGTGTGTGTGTGTGTGTGTGTGTGTGTGTGTGTGTGTGTGTGTGTGTGTATACATATACTGGATGTAACAGTTAAGTTGGGACCATTTAAATATCTTTGATATGATTGGTATCACTCGGAAAAATAAAACACTGCAAGTTTTATGTTTATGCCAATATATTGTGGCATGTTTAACACTTATTTCATTTGAATGTGGCCGTCATTTGCTTTCTTTGTCAGTTCAATTCGTTTATAAAATGATGCGCATGCCATAACTATTTGCTCCTTTTTCATTATACTGAATGCTCACTAGATCGAAGCTTTCAGTGAAGACACAGTTGTGAGAAGTTGCATTGGATATTACTTCATCTGCACCCCATAGCAAAAACTCATATGGATTTAAATATGATGAGCTAGAGGGCCAGATATCTTTAGGGACAAACATGAGCAGTTCCTTCTTTAAAAAATTCTTGCACTCTTTTCGAAGAATGGAGTGGTGCAGAGTCCTGTACAAACATGACTCGAATTGCATCATAATGCTTCCTAATCTAAGGCAACAAAATTTCTAAGATTTTGAGATGCTCTGCTGTGTTGATTTTAAGAAATGTTTCAATAAAAGGAGGCGGCATTAATTTTCCATCACTTGCAACAGCTCCAAAAACTATAATGGAAGCCAGATTCTTGCTATGCATAACTGAAAGAGCTTGGAAAGGGCTGTATGCTATCACTCATGAGTTTTGATGGTTTGCAATTTTGTCTACCATGAATTTCATTTCATACACGATGATGTGACATCTCCTACACGATATTTCAGACGACTAAGAAATTTCGGACTTCTTTTAGCTCGAATGACTTTGGAGCGGGTAGTTAGGACGTTACGTTTTCTCCTCACATACGATTTCATATGGAAGTCTTGTCTCACAGCCCTAGAAACGGTCATTTTACTGATTCCTTGATCTTGAGCCAACTTCACCATCGATTTTGATGGGTTCGACTGAATAGATCTTTCCAGTCTTGTTAAGAAGCGAGGTGTGCATTTTCGGTCACTACGAGGACTGTGAAGCTTCCTCTGAACATCCTGACTTTTCTTCAAATTGGCTACAACTCTAAAACAGTAGATTTGGCATACTTTGTAGCTCTAACAATCTCCCCAGCACTTTTTCCGGTGCGGAATAGTTCGTCAATTGCACTTCTACGGTTTAATTCTTTATAAACATTAATAGTTTGTTCAATCTGAAATACAAAATAGTACAAGTGGTTATTTAAAATTTGGACTCCAACGAAATATTTAGAAATATACGTATTTGAAACTTGACCCAATTTGTCTGTTACACCCTGTTATATGTGTATATATATAATTGATTAAGTAAACAGAGGATGAATTAGGTATTAGTCTTTATTTTGTACGACGATCACACCTGATGAGATCCAGACAGCTAAATGGATGCAACACAACATGATGCACAGAATACCATCTATAAGAGACAGTAGCAGGATGGGTCCAAATGATCGTCGTACAAAATAAAGGCCAATACCAAATCCATCTTTTGTTTATTTAATCAATTATTATCTGAACTAAAACTGCGAAATTCCTGAAGTAGATCCAACAGAAGTATACCCCAACTGCAGATCACATCAGGTAGCCTATACTGTGTGAACAATTAACCGACACAGTCGCACCAACTGGGCTCAGGAAAATCTGCATGTTACTATGGAACACCATTTGAACTTACCAGCGATCACAGTGTGTTGTGTGATAGTTGAATTGGGCATCCTAGGGCCATTCTATTTTGACCAAACTGTCACTGGGAATGTTTATCTAAACATGCAGCAGGAACCCCTCATTTTGTGTGTCGAAGAGTTGCTTGATGACGAAGAGATTTACTTTTCAGCAAGATGGAGCAATTTCCTACTGCCATCGTGATGTAAGGACGTATCTCGATGCAACATTTCTGAATACATGGAAATAGATTGAGTGAAGAGGTAGAGTAGAATTCCCTATAGGTTCTCCAAATCTGACTCCAATGGACTTCTTTTTTTTATGGGAGTATATCAAAGATAAATTTTACAGCTCAAAACCAGCAACAGTCAATGTGTTGAAAGAGGAAATTCAAAGATAGTATCTTGCAGTTCCAAATGAAATTATTCGCAACGCTGTTAAATCCATTGGTCTGTGTTATCGGCTGTTTTTGGAAAGTAGTGGTCGTCAGTTTGAAATTTGTAAACTTGCATTTATTCATAAATGCATTTAACCATTAATTTTATTTCTCAGTCAATAAACAATGGATGTATTGTTATTTAAAGAGTGAATACCTTTTTGGGACATTGAGTGTATGTATATATAATAAACACAGTAATAAACACAGTATAATAAACACGATAATAATAAACACGATAATAAACACAGTAAACTAAAATCCAGCATACGTACATATTCAGGCATTTCTACACCCGTTACTTGCGGTGTACAAAACACATATAATTTCATCAGTAATTAATCACAAACGCTCTCGCTCTTTGTCTTCGTCTGTCATGCCTACAGAGGTCAGCGATCAAGGATCTTCCAGCCAAAGTTTAAAGATTCGTGATTTTCTAGAGAAAGATTACAACAGTGGTTTGCCTTCTGTCAATTTACATACCGTTTACTCTGCTCATCTGCTCTTTTCTCGAACATTTTCTTGAACAGCATGACCAGTTTACCTCTTAAGCAAGGTGGTTGGTTCAAGCGATATCAGGGTATCTTCAGACACTACTAACTCAGCCTAGTAGTGGTAACTAAATAGTAATTCCATATTTCACAAAAGTCTTGACCTCCCCCATTGGAGATTCACCCGCGGACGTAGTTTATTTTTAATCTTATTTTCAATGAAACAGCTAAACTACAAACACTCACATACATATGCAATACAGATTTTCCGTACATACAAGCAATATGCATATACATACATACAAAGAAGTGCTGACATGTTCTTGGCATTGAGTAAAAGAAAATAGAGGAGGTTAAGTTGATTACGATTTTCTTCAACATATCCTCCTCTCAGATTCACACACTTATTGCGGTCCTTTAGCTTTTCTAAGCCCCGAAAAAGAGCTCAGAAGGTTGGACTACCAACAAGGGCTTTCGCGATACGCTTATAGCTCCTTCAGCACCCCATCGTATAATGCACAAACTACACTACAGCTGTCTCTCAACACCGTTACACATAGATGACGATATAGATACAATATATACCAGATTAAAGCTGAATCACGCTCTTTAAACGATAAAAATATGTTGACATGGAATATACATATGTGAAACGTTGACCGAAACATAAACTCTAAACACAGGTAAGTGAGAAAAGGCACATGTACACACCGCTATACTACACAACATCGATAGATAAATAGATGGATCGATGTTGGCACTCCGTCGCTTACGACGTCGAGGGTTCCAGTTGATCCGATCAACGGAACAGCCTGCTCGTGAAATTAACGTGCAAGTGGCCGAGTACTCCACAGCCACTTGTACCCTTAACGTAGTTCTCGGGGATATTCAGCGTGACACAGTGTGACAAGGTTGGCCCTTTAAAATACAGCTACAACAGAAACAGGAAGAAAGAGTGAGAGAAAGTTGTGGTGAAAGAGTAGAGCAGGGTTCACCACCAATCCCCTGCCGGAGCCTCATGGAGCTTTAGGTGTTTTCGCTCAATAAAGATAGACAGATACATACCTGCCAATACACAGAAGATCCGGTAAACACACACCCACAGCAGCACAAACGGAGAACCTATAATTACAACGGCACACTAACACTAACACGAAAAACACAGACATACATAATGCAAAGTTTAATGCTTCTACAATTGCTCTCCACCTGTTTGAAATATTTCTTTCTCACTTCTCACTTGCGGTCATATACAATATGAAGCGCGTACGAAATTCGCACAGTCAAGGTTGATTTTTATTTTGTTTTTCTTTCTTTTTTTCTCGTTTTTCTTCTGTTTTCTCTTGCTCTTTCTTCTCATGTAGGGCTTACATCCACAAAGTCAAATATTACTATTTCTGTTAAGCTGTCCTTGAAACTAATAGAAAGAATTTAATATATTTTATTTTATCCTTACAGGTATACTGAATAGATAGATAATATATATAATTTCTCAACAAAAATTCCATCACAAGCACATACCATGAATCAAAGAGGTTACCTGGGTCTGCAGTAACGGCATAAGGGAGGAACATATATATATATATATATATATATATATATATATATATATATATATATATATATATATATATATATGTATATATGTATGTATGTATGTATATACATATATATATATATATATATATATATATATATATATATATGTGTGTGTGTGTGTGTGTGTGTATATATATATATGTATATATATATATACATATATATATATATATATATATATATATATATATATATATATACAAACATTATATATATATGCATATATACACACAAATACATACAAATCATATATATATGTATCTATATATATATATATATATATATATATATATATATATATATATTTATTTATTTATTTATTTATTCATTTATTTACACATTTTGGTGCTTGTATGTATGTTTATGCATATGTAAGAATATATATGCATGAATTTATACAGCCATTTAGATAGGTAAATACATTAATGTAGAAATATTAAATAGCCCTCTACCACTCCAGACCCCTGTAAAATGAGGAAATAAATAAATAAATATATAACCTTAATGTCTTTCTCTATCATTTACAATTACTATGAAGAGGTAAACAATAATTAAAAACATACGAGAAAAATAAACAGTAACATAAAAATTGCTTTTTCTTCATAGCAAATTTCCCGAAACTGTTAATTAAATTTACTCAAGAAAGTGAAAAAGATAACTGCGAATTAATCATAATAATCTTGAGCGAACGAAATTGAAACAAATAAGAGAAAAACAATATCAAATTAAAAACGAATTTATCATCTCCGCAGCTTTTATTGCCACTATGAAAATCTAAATTATTTTTTAATGATGACGGCAAATACTATTAATGTTACTCATCAGACTTAATTTGATTATTAACTGCAAAGTAGGAGTATATGTGTGTGTTAGGAGAGCCGAGAGAGTTGTGTTGTATATGTTTTGATGTATTTTGTATTTTATTATATGATTTTTTAAGTTCTAATTTAAAACCCCACAGTGAGGTCAACTTTTTTCTTTCATCATTCCAAGATCAATAAAAGAGGGATCAACAGTGACTACGCCCACCATCAGATTGTGTTCCTTGTATCTACTTTACAAATCCTTAGTAGTTATCTATATAAACATAAGGACAATGAGAAGTCAAAGTGACAGAGCCGATAAGGGTTGGGTGTTGAAAGGACCTTGTGACATCATCTCTTTACATTCTAATTAAAAATGCCTCCAGGTCATCTCTACTTTTTACATTTCCGTGTCGGTAAAACAATTTGTAGTCCATGTACCGCAGAAGATATAATCATCTGGTTTATTTTCCATATACTATTGTTTCGAACATTTTTCATGTAGATAATCGTAACGAAGCGGTAACATATTTCAGCCACAAATAAATTTCTGGTTATCAACGAATATTAAACAGACAGTGCTTACCAATATTCGGCTCACGGGCATGAGGTTGTATGTTCAATTCTCGGCAACGCGTTGTGTCCTTGAGCAAGGCACTTTATTTCATGTTGCTCCATTCCACTTAGCTGGAAAAAATGAGTACTACCTTTTATTCAAAAGGCCAACCTTGTCACACTCTGTGTCACACTGAATCTCTCTGAGAACTACGTTAAGGGTATACGCGTCTTTGGAGTGCTCAGCTACCTGCACGTTAATTTCACGAGAAGGCTGTTCCTTTGATCGGATCAACTGAAACCCTCGTCATCATAACCGACAGAGTGCCAGTGACACAAACACATTAACACACACAAAATATGTATACATAAATACACTCACACATACATACAAACACACACACAGACGCACACATACACACACACATATAACTATATATATATATATATATATATATATATATATATATATATATATATATATATATATATATATATAATCATAATATTATATATATAATCATAATATTTGGGCTGAAGATTGGAATAGTGAAATTTTCATTCGCTTAACCATGAAACGATTCGTATCCAATTAACTAAAGACTTGTTTTGTTTACGCTTTTCCCTCCGGTTTTTTGTTCTATGTGTGCCATAAGTATCGCCATCCGTTTAGAGAAAAATTTGTAGTTTAGAATCAGTAGTTCTTTGACTGCTATTTCTAAATTTTCAGTATGTTGGAGAAGCAACTCAATGCAAATCCCTGTATATTTATGATGATAAATGGTTTTACCGATAAAGGTTTTTTCATACTGAACTACTTGGCAAAATTGTTAATTATTAATTCTATTATTAATTGACGATTCCCTGCCCTTATTCTTGTATATATATATATATATATATATATATATATATATATATATATATATATATATGCTTATAAAAAGCTAAGTTTGTTTGTTTGTACGTTGACTGTTGACCGCTGATAGCACTAAATAAAATTGATAATATTTCAGGTTTTTCATGTAATTTAAATTAATTTGACCATTCCGCAGATAAGTGTTGATTTATTTTCCCAAAACGAATTCGGGTAGCTGAGCTGGTAGTGTATTGGCTCCTATTTCTACCAATCTATGCACTATTTCACCGAAATGTCTATATCTTTTTTCTAGTTCTTATAGGAAATAAAGTTTGTTTCTTTGTTTCTAGGTTGACCGTTGAAAACATTTAATATAAAAAGCAAAGTTTGTTTGTACGTTGACCGTTCTGGATTTTCGAGTCATTTCAATTAATTTAACTATTATCGAAACAAAGATCCTCACTGGATGTGGTAAGGGAGGCATTATATTTATACTTAGAGTAACACTAACACCAACAGATGACCCCTTTCGTTTCAAACGATTGCAATTGCCAGCGAGAGTCAGTTATGCATTGACCATTAACTAATCCCAAGGTCAAGCACAGCAGGTTGTCTGTCTCTATCTAGAAGAGTACTGTTTCTCACATGGTCAGTTGAATGTAGGTTGTTTCAGAGTAAGAAGCCCACAGAAATTCTTCATATAGGTTCCAAAGAAAAAAGTTAAAAACATTGCATGTACTGACGTTCTATAGATGTTTTATAATCTTCGTACAATATGTTTCTCTATTATTATCTATATTACTTTCTGTATTTAGATGTCCTAAATATATTTATAAAATTATGTCATGCAATATTCAAATACGTTTTAACAATTTTTATTGTAAGGAAAATGGGCATTACAACAGCTGTCAATATGTGCCTTATGAATCATTCCAACACTATACAGAGTGCGCCGAAGGTCGGAAGCCCGCTAGTATATATATATATATATATATATATATATATATATATCCTTTCTATTATAGGCACACCGTCTGAAGTTCTGGGGGAGAGGGACTAGTCGATTACATAGACCCCAGAGTTTCACTGGTACTTAATTTATCGACCTCAAAATTATGAAAGGCAAAGTCGACCTCGACGGAATTTGAACTCAGAATGTAGCCACGGACGAAATACCGCTATGCATTTCATCTTGCGTGCTGACGCTTCTGCCAGCTTACAACGTTTATATACATATAATATATATGTGTGTGTGTGTGTGTGTGTGCGTGCGTGTGTGTGTGTGCGTGTGCGCGCGCGCGTGTGTGTGTGTGTGTGTGTGTGTAAAACAAATGAAAGGCAGAAGTGACCGTGCTTTTCCAGTAAGCTACCAGGTGTAAACCATTCGGTTTATTATATATATATATATATATATATATATATATATAGAGAGAGAGAGAGAGAGAGAGAGAGAGAGAGAGAGAGAGAGAGAGAGAGAGATACATACACACACACACACACACCGACAAACACAAACTCACATATACATGGTAGTTTACGTATGTATGCGTCTAATGGTACATAGTATATATTTGATATATACTCTATATATGAGTATACACATAATGTGCGTGCGTGTGGGTAATTTGTTACATATTATCTCCAAATATTGTGTGAAAGTGTTGATATATTCTATCAACCACTCACACAATATTTCATTAGTACTAGTTAGTGTAAATATTTATTATATCACATACAGTAACTGCATACCTCGCTAATCTAAACGAAGTCAAATTTGATACGTTGTATGAATACTTACTCCACAGCTGGTTGTGTTGATAAATAACGTAAATAAATATACAGACGAGTCTGCGTGTGTGCGCCTGTGTGTGTGAATAGTATATGTGTGCTTGTGTGTGTGTGACTGTTCGTGAGTGCAAGCGTGTATGTATCCAATGACCGCACCCGCAAACTAATAGAACTTGGTACCATGTACCACATTTTCGCTTTTCTATGGTGCCTATGCAGTAGCGAACAGACTTGAGCCTCCCCACTCGGCCCTTCTGTTAGTGCCCTAGGGGAATATTCTGGGTGTAAAAGCTGGAGAGAGAGAGAGAGAGAGAGAGAGAGAGAAAGAGAAAGAGAGAGAGAGAAAGAGAGAGAGAGAGAGAGAGAGAAATAGAAAGAGAGAGAGAGAGGAGGCTGCAATAACAGTCGGATAGAATCGATTTTCAGTTGCAAAGTGAAATGAATCGCATTGCTCAAGGACGCAATATCTAAATTTTCAGGAATGAATGCATCAGCTTACAGTTGTGAGGAGTAAATATTTTGTCCCAGAGGAATATTCCTTAAGAAATTTCGTGTACTAAAGATAGAGAAGTTGCGTAGAATAACGTCAACAAGTCATCAGACACCAGTATTTTGGCCTGATTTTCACTTTGCAGTAACGAACTGACCCGAAAATGCTGAGCTTTGTCGGAACATTCGAATCAACTTCAGGAAATACTGTCTGCTGGAGGTTATTGACAACGTTTCATAGAGAGGATATTTGATATTGGGTAAAAAGTAAAAGCCCAGCCCTTGTTAGCGACTGCATTGTAAATATGAACGTCGAATTTCCCTATAGGTGTTTATCCTCTTTGCAATGTGAGGATTAACTATATTATTTTCCAAGCGTAATTTTGATACGAGCACATACTCACACATACATGCAAACGGTAACATGAGTTTAAATTCATCTCCTCAACAATCTGCCATTCACGGTTCCCCCCACAACCCCAACCCATACTCCACAATTCTACCCAACATTGCTCTCCCTCCAACCCCAGTCCCAGATTAATATCTTGTATATTAAAGGCGGTGCTCCAGCATGGCCGCAGTCGAATGCCTGAAACAAGTAAAAGAAAAAAGAATATATATATATTTAAATATGATGGGGAGTGTCTTTGTATATGAGTTTGTCCCCCACTTGACAACTGATGGTGGCAAAGAATAAATACCAGATTGAGAAAAGAGTACTGGGATCGCTTCACCCGATTAGAATTTTTCAAGGTGGTGCCCAACATTCTTATTATTCTTATTATTGAAACAATTAAAAGAATAAAACAAAGGATATATACAAATATATGGTAAATGAAAGACGAAGGTTGAAATACGTGAGAATTTTTATTATTAATCACAAACCATGCAGCTTCGATCCCTCACGGGTGAGACATTTAACAACTGGTCTCATCTGGTGATAAATATTGCTATGTATGTATGTGTGTGTGTGTGTGTGTATGTGTTATTTCTTTACTACCCACAAGGGGCTACACACAGAGGGGACAAACAAAGACAGACAAACGGATTAAGTCGATTATATCGACCCCAGTGCGTAACTGGTACTTATTTAATCGACCCCGAAAGGATGAAAGGCAAAGTCGACCTCGGCGGAATTTGAACTCAGAACGTAGCGGCAGACGAAATACCGCTAAGCATTTCGCCCGGCGTGCTAACGTTTCTGCCAGCTCGCCGCCTTAATGTGTGTGTGTGTGTGTGTGTGTGTGTGTGTGTGTGTGTGTGTGTGTGTGTGTGTACATAAGTATATACGTGTGTTTGTGTCTGTGTAAGTGTGTGTACGTGTGCTATATATAATCTAAAATTTATAAAGCAAGGTTTAGCACACGATTGCAAGAAATATCTCTAGCTTTCGTTTGTCGGGACTGCATACTCGCAGTTGGGAGTGGAGTTAATGCCAAAATATCATTTTAGCCAACGAATAAAACAGTATATCCTGAATTGATTAAACCATTTAATCTACGATGTTTCGTAACTTTTCAAGTATGTCTTTGTGTGTGCATGTGTGTGTGTGTGTGTGTGTGTGTGTGTGTGTGTGTGTGTGTGTGTGTGTGTGTGTGTGTGTGTGTGTGTGTGTGTGTGTGTGTGTATACACGCACACGTACTCGCACATTAGGGAAAAATGTGTGAAACTTTCCTTTTTAAGTTACATTAAATATTTCTAATTTCTTTGATATATTTAATTGAATCAAAATAATTAATAGCTTTAATAAAGTTTTAATTAAATGATAATTAATAAGACAAAGTTTTATGTGTGAAAGATGAAAATTTCAAGTTGACTTTCTTTCAAATTTAATAATTTAATCTTAACGATTTCTAAATTGCGAAAAGTAGAATAAAACGGAGGAAAGAGTGATAAAGTGAGGTTAAGGTCATTTAAATTGATTTGTACTTTTATCTTTCCAGTATCGATACAAATATCTATCAGTCATACTCAGGGGTAGATCAAATCTTTTATATCCTCTTTTAGCATTTATTGTCTTGTGTTTATGTTAGAAATTCCTGTTATAAGAGCAGCAGTAGCGAATTCCGTAGAACGCGTATCTAAATTTAAATACTGCTTAGTTTAACTCTTGCCACTGTCCAGTTTTGTCTGTTCTGAATTCAGAACGTAAAGAATGACAAAATGCCACTAAAGCAGTTTGCGCGGCGCAGTAACGAATCTGCCGGCTTGCCGCCTCAAGAAGAAGAACAACAACAACAGCAACAACAGCAGTTATTCTTCCAAGGCTTGGGAAGACGTAAACCATACTTAAAATATGATGCATAAACTGCATAAAACTTGTCTACGTACTGTATGAGTTGTTGCATGTGTAAGCAGGAATTAGTTTATTGTGCGTGAATATGCACACACACAGACACACACATGCAAATCACTAGATTTTCATATTAAATATGTAGTATACGTGCGCTTCTCTGTTTATTTTTCTCCACTTATGGTACATAGATTACTTAGGTTCCTAGAATATCACTACTTTGTAGTAGGTCGATCGTGTAAGTTTTACAGATAATTCAAAGTCTGCTGGGTGGGATGAAGAGTAAAGATATGATCCCATACTCTAAACCAGTGTTTCCCAACCTATGGTCCATGGACCCCTAGTAGTCCGCAAAGGTAGTACTAGGGGTCCGTGAGCTAAATTCACAGACAGACCTTTCAATATCCTAGAGTCCGTAGGAAAACTCATTTAAATAAAAGGAGTCCTTAGCAGCGAAAAGGTTGGGAACCACTGCCCTAAACCCTCTCCTGTCACTATCTATTGACTGGGCAGCCATTAATTTCATATTGTGTTTCTCTGCCAGTTACATAACAGCAATTGAATGGTCTTCTTTCCTTATTAGGGAAGAGAGATCTCCAAAATAATACATTCAACATGCCCTGGTATTCAGCACGATAGCAGTGGTCAGCAAAAGCTATCCTGCATTGAGGTAAGTGAAATGTGTACCTCGTATCACATTGGTATTGTTTTCACGGCAAAATATCTTCTGGTATTATGATCTCATGAAAAGCCATAGTATGTAACTTATTCTCCATCACCCAAATTTTGGAATTTTACTAAAGAATGTTCTCACAACAGAAATATAACATTGTGGTCTTTGAAATATTGTGTCTCTGCCAATTACATCAAAGTATCCAAGAAGTCTTCATTCTCTATAAGGGAAGGGAAGTCTCCAAAATAAAGCATTCAACGTGTCCTGATATTCAGTTCGATAGCAGTTGCCATTAAAGATCATCATGTGTTGAGCAGGATAAAAGTAGAGTTAAGTGAAATGCGTTCAGAAATCACCTTGGTAGTGTACTTACAACACAATATCTTCTGGTACTATGATCTCATGAAAAGCCTGTTATGCAGCATCGTGGCGAACTTGAAGCTCCTTCATCACCCAAGTTTTGGCATTTTAAAGAAGAATATTCTCGCTACAGAAAGACAGCATTGTTGACTTAGAAATACTTGGTTTCCAAATGTTGTAAAGCAAGTTACAGGTTTGTCATTAATGTCAGGAAGTTTCTCTTACCTTAAAGGCAGTGGATTAACAATTGTACAAAGTGTTGTGGCACTCCATCGGTTATGACGACGAGGGTTCCAGTTGATCCCATCAACAGAACAGCCTGCTTGTGAAATTAACGTGTAAGTGGCTGAGCACTCCACAGATACGTGTACCCTTAACATAGTTCTCGGGGAGATTCAATGTGACGCAGTGTGTGACAAAGCTGGCTCTTTGAAATACAGGTACAACAGAAACAGGAAGAAAGAGTGAAAGTTATGGTGATAGAGTACAGCAGGGTTCACCACCATCCCCTGCCGAAGCCTCGTGGAGCTTTAGGTGCTTTCGCTCAATAAACACTCACAACGCCTGGTCTGGGAATCGAAACCGCGATCCTATGACTGCGAATCCGCTGCCCTAACACTGGGCCATTGCACCTCCACAATTGTACAAAGTACCTAACGATGGATTAAATATTTACGTTACTCATTCTCATACGGTTCGTGAGTATATTTATGTTTAATTAGATTATGTTTAGAGAAAGTGCGTGTGAAACTGTGATATATCCAAGCACTCCCCTGGCAGTCAGGAGTCCGAATGAAATGAAATTACATGCAAAGAGCTTTTATTTTGTTGCTTACTTATGTTTTGTTCTGATGCAAAATCTACACTCCAAACGGCTGTATATTAATTAGCTAAAGAAATCAAACAAAATTTTTACAAATTTACCCCATATCTAAATCAACGCATTCCCGCTTTTAGACAAACATCGTTGTCTGCAAATCGTAAATTTAACCACGGTGGCGAAAACATTAAATTCTACACCCACCCAGCTTCGCGTCACGTTTCTCTAAACGAATAATAAGCATACTGCCTCCAGTTAAAACGTGCGTCTGGAGAGATGAAGGACTGATAGTAATAAATTTCATCGGAACATTTGTCTTATAAAAGATAAGCTCGTAAAAGAATATAAAAGATGAGATACCGGACAGCTTCATGGCGTCAACTATACGCTTATTTATTTATTTATTATTTGTCTTTTCTTATATAAGTATGGGCGTGTGTGTCTCTATATATATAGGTATGTATGTAAGTGTATGTTTATGTGTAAATGTATATAAATGCGTGTAATTTATATGTATATAGACATGCATGAATATATTTATATATATATAAATGCATACATACATACATACATACATACATACATACATGCATACATGTGTACATTCATAGGTACATATTTTTCTTAATATTATCAAATATGTAGGTCACAATAAGGAGGTTATTTTCTTAGATTTGCATTTAAGCTACGGTCGTCGCTGCTGCTGCTGTTATTTTGGCGTGATTGTTCTCGTCGCTGCCGTTGTTGTTCTTGCTGCTGCTGCTGCTGCTGCTGCTGCTGCAGTAGTAGTAGTAGTAGTAGTAGTAGTAGTAGTAGTAGTAGTAGTAGCAGTAGCAGCAGCAACAGCAGCAGCAACAGCAGCAGCAACAGCAGCTGTTGTTCTTGTTGTTTAACTTCAAGACCACAATGTTTGAGCAGACTTGTCTTCGAAGGCACTTCAGACGTGACACCCCTGCACTTTGGTGGGTATCCAGGACTAAATCATCCAAGTCCTTTCTTCCCTTCTAAGATTTTAGAAAGCCGAGAGTCGGCTAAAAAGTTCATAGGCCGACCAAGACAGTCTCATGCAATGTAACAAAATAAAGGTTTATTTTTCTACATAATCCCACTTGCGCTCTTGACACTTCTTCCGTCGGTGTTGCAGTGCTTGGGTCTCATTGCTCAAGAAACCTTCATCTTGCTAGTCAACAGCAGATATGAAGTCATCATCACTGCAAGAGTTTTTTTGTTTTGTTTTTTTCATATTGGGAGATAGCTGATAGTTAGATATGGCCAAATCAGGAGAACTCGTAGGCTGATCAACCAGTTCAAAGCCCCATTCACGCACAGCAGCCATCGAAACCAAGGACGTGCATGCTGGAGCATTGTCTTAATGAAACAAGGCCCCTTTTGACTGTTTTCCTGGGCGTTTTGTCTTGATAGCCTTTCGTAACTGCCTCAGCAGGTTGACACAGTACTCTTCATTAAACGGCCGTGGACTTCTTTGGAGCAGGTGAAAAGGAGTGTTTCCACTGCAGGGATAGTTTCTTTTTCTCTGACTCAAAGCAATGAACCCAACTCTCATCCTGGCTTTGGAAACATCCAAGGAAACCAGCTGGATCTGCTTAAAACATTGTCAGCTTTTCCCGTGGTGAAATCAGCCTAGTGCGCTTTTGATCATGCCAAGTTCATTATGCAGAATATTCTCAACTCTCTCACGAGATATGCGAAGAGCATTGCCTATTTGCTTTATAGTCAATCGCCTCTCATCCATCACCATGTGGTGAACATGATCAATGTGTTTCTCGGTGGTAGTAGTTGCAGGACCTCTACACTTTGGGTCTCTTAAATTCAGCTGCCCACTTTAGCACTCTTGATAAAGCTGAAGCATCATCCCATAATTTAGCAAGCATGTCAGCATAAATATCCTTGGGGGCTATACCCATTTCCTGCAGGCACTTCATAACATGACGATTCCAAATTTTGTCTATTTTCAAGAGAAGTCGCTGCTAGTTACTTTTGAAGTTTTCTTTGAGCAGTCAGCTATTACTTTACCTGGAAACAATTCCATTATTTATGGGAAGAGTTGAAACTGATGCATGCAAAGCATCACCCCTCTTCATAGGCAGCCTATGAACTTTACAGCCTACCCTTATATTTCAAGAGAGATTTCGATGCCATGGCTAACAGGTCTAGAAATATCCCCATAAAAGTTTTTCCATTGGCTCGTTCAGGTTTCTGTTTCTTATTACAGTTTTATTGTTTTGTTATATCATCGTTATTGTTCTTATTCTTCAACATGCGTCGAGGTCGATTTTGCCGTTCTTTTATTCCTGGTCGATAAGAGAAATACCAGCTGAACCCTGGGGTCAATGTAATCGACTATCCCGTCCCAACCAAATTTCAGACTTTGTACCTTTAGTCGAAAGGATTATTATCATCATCATAATTATTATTTTCATCGTCATCATCATCATCATCATCATCATCATCATCATCATCATCATCATCATCATCATCATCATCATCATCATCATTATCATTATTATGACGATGATGATGATGATGACGACAGGGCTCCAATGATAAATCATGAAGTTACAACCTAGATAATTTCTTTGATCTAGCACTTATGGATTTCATATTTCAAGTCGTTGTAACACACTACTATTTTTTTTTTTCTTTATACTCTTGTCCTTAATTATTATGTCTGGGCGATTAGCTTTGATATTTTTTCGTCGGTTTCAACAGGCATTTCCCAGATGATCGTCATGTACTTTGTTTGACAAATGTTTATACCATTTTTTGTTTGATTTTTATGTTGTAGTGTCGACATATTACCCAGTGGATACAACTATTTATTCGGTTGTGTCAGTACATATATTCAGATTTGGCTAGAAATAGTCAGCCGGAGATGATATGATCAACTGTCTCCTGGTGCTGGCTACATATTTTGTATTTCGTGTTAGGGCATGTTTTCATTATTTTGCGTTTATAGTTGCTTGTGGTCAGGTATTGGTTATATGCCCCGAGAATCAGTCCTTCCGTTTCTGCTTTTGAGTCATTGTTGGTTTTTACTTAGGCTCACTTCTCTGTTAAGCCTTGCAGAGTATTGGTCCATTAGTGATTTTTTCTCCATTTCTTCTTTAGTCTTTTGTAGTTATGTTGTCACGTTATTTTTTGTATCTTTCAGCATTTGCACTGTGTTGTCAGTGAGGTCAGTGTTTCAGTGTAGTTTGTTTCTATTGTGTATTTTATCATCTTGTGCATAGAGAAAAGCGATTTATTTGATTGTCTTACTACAGGTGGTAGACTCTCTCTATTTGTTTGTAAGTAATTTCTAGTCCAACAGTCGTTTTACTGTATAGAAGTTCTCTATCTGTGTCAGGCCATGTCCTCCTTCTAAGTGGGGTAGATATATTCCGTCTGCGTCTGCTTTGCGATAGTTTGGTAAACCGTTAATATTTTCCTAGTTTTTCTAAGTTTCTTAATTCACTAATCTTCCAGTTTCTTATTGTTTTCATATTTTTAGCATTGAATTTAATTTTTAATATTAGTCTATCTCAAGGCGGTGAGCATCCCACGAACTTTGCTGGTCTTGTACCAAAATTTGAAATCAATATTAGTCTAAGCTTTTGTAATATTCTTTCCTAATTTACACGTTCATTGTGTGGTAGTCTTTTCCTGGATATTTCTGAGTGATTCCGCTGTAATTCTCTGATTTCTATGTTTATGTAGAGTATTGTGCTTTCAGTGTTGATTAATGTTCCCCTTATTAATGTCACAGTTGTTTAATCCCATTTTCATCGTGATGTCTTAACTGAAACTAAGGACATTTCGTAGGAGGTTTTCCTGTTCAGTGATATTCTCAGTAAACATTAAGGTCATCCATATATAGGAGATGATTTATAGTCTGTCCATAATCGTTGTATCCCATGGAGGTTACATTCAACAAGTTTGTTTGTGGAATCAGAGTAAAGCAGAAATCATTGGGGACAATGAATCTCCTTGGAAAATTCCTCGTCTTATATGTATAGGGCAAGTTTTAACGGTTTCTGGCGTCCAAAGTCTCCCTCTCTCGTGTATTTGTTTGCTATAATTTTTATTGTTATTACTTTTTACACGATTAAATACCAGTCTTTTTTTTTCTGTGTTGTCCTGCGCTGTTCCCAATTTCAATGGTGAATAAAAAAAAAAGATTATTATCATTATTATTAAGTGAGAAAGCAGCGCATGCGACTGGGGTACAATTATATGAAGCCCAATAAATCCATCATGACTACCGGTCTGATAAGGGTACACTAGGCACACGCATTACAACAACATTTACGCAAGATAATCAGCACATGACCTTGCATGTGGGGCCCAGTGAGAATCTTCTTCAGGATGAGTAGCCCGTTCCACTCAAAAGGCCCTTGAATAAGGTTTGTTTCAGGACGATAAACGAAACACCCATGTTTCCAGAGGTGAATTATTCAAACCTCAAAGAACTCTTCTCAACACATTGCTTTGACACTCTTTCACTACATCTGCCCGTGATCAGAGCAGCACATATCGTCAGCCACCAAGTGACATTTTCAACTGGTTAAGGCCAAACAACTGAAAAGCAAATCTGTGGTATTGAGCAGAATATTTGCATGTGCTTATTATTATTATTATTATTATTATTATTATTATTATTATTATTATTATTATTATTATTATTATTCAGTAGTCTTATCGTTATCACGCTCTGTGTGCCTTGGGTATGCGCTGTAGTTTGTTGTGGTACTCTTATTTTCGTTCTATTAAAAGTGTTTTACGTGGGATGTGTCCGGTGCTTAATAGTGCCATTTTGTGTATGTTATAAATACTTGTAAATCCTGGTATTTTTGTTATGTATTTGTCTGAATGTCTTTGTTTATCATACCTAATGCGCCTACTATGAAAGGAATTGTTTCAGTTTTTAGGCTCGAAATTCGAGTTACCTCTATTTTCAGATCTTTGTATTTTGAAAGTTTCTCTGTGTGTGTGTGTGTGTGTGTGTGTGTGTGTGTGTGTGTGTGTGTGTGTGTGTGTGTGTGTGTGTGTGCGCGTGTATTCGTGTCTGTGTTTGACCACCGCTTGAAACCGGTGTTTACATCCCGTAATTAAGCGATTCGGCAAAAGAAACTGATAGAATAATTACCACGCCAAACAAAAAGAAGTACTGGGGTCGATTCATTCCACTAAACTTTCTTCAAGACGGTGCCCCAGCATGGTCGCAGTCTAATGCCTGAAACAAGTAAAAGAATAAAAGAAAAAGAAAATTATATGTATGCGTGTGTATGTATTGTGTGTGCGTGTGTGCGTGTGTGTTTGTGTGTATGCATGTATGTGTGTGTGTGCACGTACGTGTGCGTAGATTAGATATTTTCCATGTCCAACGTGACTTACGTCGGCTCTTACAAAATAGGAACGGCAAGTCCATGTTGAACTTTGACCTACAAATAAATAGCAGCTACATTGTCACTGAATCACGCTCTACTTTCGTTACATGACAAAGGTCATACTAAATAATGTAGACCTAAATAAGGTATATTCAGTTTTTGTTCTGAAATTCTATGGTCACATTTATAGACTAAGTAACGATACCTAGGAAACTGAAGCTAAGCGGACGGACTTTAAGTTTGCGATACACAGATTGCTAGTTCAGACGAACAGAAGCTACAGCAGAGGGGTAAAATTAATCAAATGTTACGTACCTGTCAACAGAAAGCGGTAAACAACAAGTCTATGACAATGTATCTGATAGAAGACGAACGGTCACCAGAAGACGTGTTTGGGTCAATAAAGATTACTAAAAAATCCATAGTAAAGAAAGTTCTGTTCTAGAGAACACAGCAGAGCTAATCGACCTTGGATATCTGAAGAGACCCTACAACTGACAGATCAAAAGTGAGAACTCAAAAGGAAGCGATCTGCCGAAGAGAATGCCGAGCAAAGATATCAAGAGATCAAAAGAGCAGTGCAAAGTGGAAAAGACAAATCAAATTTTTGGAAGAAAAATGTGCCTAGGTTGGAAAGGAATTAAAACATAATACAAGGAAGGTGTAAAACATTATCAAAACCTTAAAGAGAGGACTGCAACCAAAGCAAAGAAACACCAAGAACGTAGAGGATAAAGTACTTGATGATCAACAAAGCATTCGCTAAGGATAGAAAGAATATGGAGAAAGATTGTATGAAGACTATTATATCGAATAACCAATAAAAATCAATCATGATGAAAGATACGACTACCTAGCACTACTCAAATTGGAAGTAAAAGACGCTATTCGAAGACTTTCAAAGAACAAAATTAATTGACTTTCTATCCGTAAATCTATTAAACGCGATCAGATGGTGAAGAATGTGTTGTAAAAGACACTATTCGAAGACTTTCAAAGAACAAAATTAATTGACTTTCTATCCGTAAATCTATTAAACGCGGTCAGATGGTGAAGAATGTGTTGTGGAAACTCTGTATAATAAGATCTTTGATCCTGGTGAATCACCGACGGACTGGGTGAGAACAGGAATTATTTTAATACCGAAAACCCCAGGAGCCACCAAATACACAAATCGTTGCATCATTGCAATAATTAGCGACATAAGCAAGATCCTTCTGCGTATCTTGCTTCGAGAGAAAGTAAGAACAAGAGGAAAAGCATGAGAAACAGCATGGAAAAAGCATGAGAATTAAATGTCTCTCTACACATGGCCTTTATAGAGTACAAATAGCATACAATGCTCTGGTCTGTCTTGAAAGAAATGGGTGTGAATGGTAAAGTTGTCATCCTATCTAATAATTTTTACAAGAATCAACATGCAGCCGGCATGGTTATACAAGAAATACGTCAAGGTTATCTCCCTTCAATCATGTGCTTCAACTTGTAATCTGAAATATAATGTGATAGTCTATTGACCAACTTGGTTGGATATTCATCAACATCAGTGGAGAGAACATCGATAGTCTACTGTATGCAGACGATATAGTACTTATTCCAACATCAACAGTGATGCTACTGTCGAGTGCATAGTACAAATCAATACAAAGACAAAACACCAGAGCAACACAACAGCCAGTGCGAAGGGGTTATCAACACGAGGCACAAATATAAGCATTAACATCACCAACTACAATCTGGAAAAACAGAACTCTTAACATGAACAAAAGACACAGTATTTAACGAAATGGAAAAAAAAAAAAGAAAACTGCAGTATTTTTGGCATGTGGTCAAGACTTGGAACGTCGACACTTACATCTTAGAGGGATGAGTCTATCGGAAATGCGGGGAACCGGAAAGACGCTGACGGAACGACATCAAGGAATTGCTCGTAAGACCTCTGGCTGATTGCTCGACCAAAGTTAGAAATTCTAAGGAAGATGGTGCATACGTCCATGGTGCCCCAGCCTCCGACCCTAAAAAATAGGGCGGGTCTAGTCAAGACTTTATATATATATATGTGTGTGTGTGTGTGTGTGTGTGTGTGTGTGTGTGTGTGTGTGTGTGTGTGTGTGTGTGTGTGTGTGTGCGTGTGTGTGTGTGTGTGTAGTTATGAGAAAGCTTTTCACATCTACAATTTTAAATTCTAGTTTTGGTTCACATCTGCATATGTGTGTGTGTTTGTATGGTGTATAAACGTTACACACACATGCAAACACACACACACGCACGCACACACACACACACACATGCACATATATACAGAAAGAGACATTGACAGAGAGAGAAAGAAAAAGAAGAGAGAGCTCGAAGTATGGCGATAGATAGATAGATAGATAGATAGATAGATAGATAGATAGATAGATAGATAGATAGATAGATAGATCACGATTATTTGTAGTTGTAAACACTAATCTGTTTAAAAAAAACCTAAGATATTATTCACGCAGAATATTCATGCATATAAACAACACACAGATAAACACACATACACACACGCGCATAACAATGTAGACATGCGTGTGTGTGTGTGTGTGTACATACGTGTGCATACGAATATTGATCTACACGTTGCAGCGCAGTCGCTGTGTGAAAAACAGGAACAAGGATTAATTATAGAGAAGGTCACAACGATTTAAAGTTGCGCTCACTGACTCGTGTACATTTTAGGAAATCTTTCTGCCTGTCTAAAACGGTAAAGCGATTTAAACTAGACTGAGAGGATTGGCTCCGAAAAAGTTTCGTTCGTTTTTAAACAAGACACTGCTATGAAACCTATTTCAACATAATGTATTATTTTCATTTGAAAGGGGTTAACAACCAATAAGTATTAACGTAACGGGTGTATACATTGTCTGAAACAGGAACTTGAGTAACAATAAAGTAATACATATATAATCCTTTCTTCTAAAGGTACAAAGGCCTGAAACAGTGAGACACGTACAGTTTGCAGCGAGTTTCGAACTGGCGACTTGCAGAGTGTGAAACAGACGTGATAACCAGTCAACCACAGAACCGGTTATCATTAAAGTAATACATATAATGTGCGTTTTTGAGGGTGTGCGTGTGCGTGTAATTGTGTGCGTATGAGGGCGTGGGAGCTTGTGTGTATGTGTATGTGTTTGTGTGTGTGTGTGTGTGTGTATGTATGTGTGTGTGCGTTTGTGCTTGTGTGTGTTTGTGTGTATGTATGTGTGTGTGCGTCTGTGTGCGAGCGCATGGTAACTAGACACTATGAACTTCTCAATACATGTCTAGTGTAATCAAGAGGTTTATTGAACGAATGTATGTGTGCTCTACAACTGTTTATAAATTAGTTGGGGCTATAGCCAATATCTAAGTGATGATAAAGCACCTTAAGAAATAGAAGCATTAAACGGAAAGAACAATTCTGGAAAGAACAATTCTGGAAAGAACAATTCTGTGTATTTGTGTGGGCATGTGTGTGTTTGTGTGTGTATATGTATGAATGTATGTAATGTATGCATGTATGTATATATATATATATATATATAAATATATATATATATATATATATATATATATATATATATATATATATATATATATATATATATATATATATATATATATATATATATTTAAGGTGTCACCTTAAATTCTCGTTGGCCCCGTCTACTCAGCCGGCGAAAATGAGTTGTTACATTCGGTGTGTCACGCTGACTCTCCCTGAGAACTACGTTAAGCGTAGGAGTATTTGAGGAGTGCTAGGCAACTTGCACGAGTAAGCTGTTTCGTTGATTGGATCAACTGTAACACGTGTCTTCCACGGTCACGTTTCAGGGTGTCACAAGACTTTTCCTATAAATTACGGATGCAAATCATCTGACGAGATTCTATAGACCTTCCATCACAAGTTATGAGTAGACCCGAGAAGATACAAAATGATATCTGCTCTACACAATATGCATCGAGATTGAAACCGGGAACTCCCGGCTGCAACGCGATTTTCTTAACCATTCGGCTAAAATCTAGATATATAGCATTTCCTCCCACAGAAACACCGGAGGAATTTGGAAAGTTTTAGAGCTTTGTGTTGATTTTCTTCAAAATAATTCCTAGTAGGCACGCGCTTCCACTGAAGTTCACCATCATGAACACTGTGCACGTGCCTTGTTATGTAACCTCTTCAGCGAATATTCGCTTCATCGCCACAGAATAATTAGTTGCAGACTCTATATAAGCATTTGCAGTTTTACGGGTCATTGTCATGGTAGGAAAATGATGACGCCTATTAAACCTTTTAAACCGCCCTTTCTTATAAGAATATTTCAAATCACATGTTGCATTTGCCACTCCTTGCAAATCATCATACCTATGTACGTTTAGTTTTCTCTTGTATCATTGCTATGTTTCTTGCCTCATTACTTTGGTCCACACTCAAGAACATTTCCATTGTAAGCATCACTTCAGATCTATGAAAAATAATATCCGGGCATTCAACAGAGTAGCTGCTTGAGGACTTTCCCTAATTCTTATTTTTATTAAGATACGATAAAATACAGTATACGTTTCGAGCATTGATATTTTCCCAATACTGGTGCGTTTTATCACGCATGAAACCTTTGTAAAATGTCGAGTTGAAGAGCCAAAACAATTCCTGTGCAGTTCCTATTTGTAACACTATCTTTTCTTTCCATTGATGGCCCCTTTCCATTCATCTACACTAAGGGTTATGCACTATAATTTACATGCTATTAGTTAAGTCCAGCTGTAGCTGAGTTAGGCAGAAGATCCAAATAGCACCACACTAGAATACGAGGAACGTAAAGATTTTCTGTTACTACTTTATTATTTCTGACGCAGAAATATTAAGAAAAATTGGTGAGAGGATGAAGTGGGAGAAAGTAACCATTGATTATAGTAAGAAGACCCAGGTCAGTCAAATTGCGGTATTAGTTAAACTAGGCGAAGTGTGCTTAAGATGGATTGCCTAGATGTTGGCAACTGTGTATATTAATATCAAAGAAAATATGTTTAGTTGAAATTTTCTATTATCAATTCAGAAAGCTTTCTTCATACTTCGAAGAAAACCATGTCAGAAACGTTTCAGTTTCAAAATTTTCATGATTTGAAATTAGACATAATTTTCTTGGCAGTGTTTGAAAGAATATTAAGCTACGCTGCTTGCTGTTTTGTGATTATGTACTACTTTGTTTCTTTCGCTTGTTTTTCATTAGAGAACAGTTACGTAACTTGTATTCGTAACGGAGTTTCACTATATGTATATAATACAACATTGATTTTTCCTGTTGTCATGTTTATGGTTATTTAGAGTGTAATAGTGTAGGAGTAATTGCAAGGAACCAGAAATAAGCGAGGAAGAGAAAACATTACTTAAAAGTGTTTTTACTTTATAGGTTTTGTTAACAAATTTGTGTTGTGCCCTGTAGCGGAGAGTTAATTTATTGCACTCACTACCACGAACATATACACATAAATGCATGCACGCACACAAACACAAGCATGGATACTCACACACATATTCACTGCACAAGCATGCTTGCATACATAAAACACATATATTTTAGTGTCATACATACACTTCATCGTTCACATTTTGCATTTCTCTCCACTCTCGCTCTCGCACTTAGAGAGTATATTCATACATACACACACACACAGACTTTATATAAATATATATATATATATATATATATATATATATATATATATATATATATATATATACATAGATGCATACAGAGAGAGCGGGAAAAGTAAGAAAGAAAGAAAGAAAGAAAGAAATTGAGAGAAATAGATTTAGATATAGATATATATGTGTATGTACATTATATGCATATACATATATATATGTATGTATGTACGTATATAGATATAGAGATAGATGGATAGATAGATAGATAGATAGATAGATAGATAGATAGATAGATAGATACATACATACATACATACATACATACATACATACATACATACAGACAGACATACATACATACACTTACAGAAAGAGAGTGAGAAAAGGAGAGAAAGAAGTGTGTATGTGTATGTATGAATTATGGTTACATTCCGTAAACATTACCTGCTTTAAGCAACCCCCCTCACAATTATAGAACGTAATTGTATTAGGTATAACCATACATTAAATAAAATGGCCGCTAATTTTCAACGGCAGCCATCTTAATGGTCTTTTAGCAAGACATTTTTCTTATTTATGTAATATTTCACTGAATCTCTTAGGAAAACTATATATTCCTTACTTGAAGTGTCAGAATAAATGTTTCAAACATTTTGCCAAACTTTTTATGTATCCATCCAATCAAATACCATGTGTGTGTGTGTGTGTGTGTCTATGTATATATATATATATATATATATATATATATATATATATATATATATATATATATATATATATATACATATATATATATGTGTGTGTGTATACATCCATATGTATAGTTATAGGTATATATATATATATATATATATATATATATATATATATATATATATATATATATGTATGTATGTATATATATATATATATATATATATATATATATATATATATATATATATATATATATATATATATATATATATATACGCACATGAATATTCATATGTACATGTATCTATATGTATTTATATCCATATATATACATATCCACACACACACACACACACACACACACACACACACACACGCACACTTCACATATGTGTGTGTTCATATTTATGTCTGTTCATTGTTAATCGGGTTTCAAATAATATGAGCAGGTGTATAATTTTGAAACTTATCTCCAGTTATAGACACATACATGCATATACATGTATAGTTTTAAATATATATACAGGGTATGATGAGTAAACTGTCGCCATTTTATATTTTTAATTTAGCGCATGCGCATTGTTTGTTATTGATTTTGTTGACTACAGAGTATAGTAGGGTCAGTTGGATACCGTCTGTGGGAAAACAGCACTATGACGCAATTCACCTTGCCAGAAATTTGGAAAAGACATGCTGTACTGCTTGGCATTCGCGCTGGAAGCTCCAATACGAACAGATGGTGAACACTCTGAACAACCGTTGGTTTGCCGTGTCCCCAAAACATGTACCGAGAGTGATAAAAAATCAAACATCCAGTGAACATCACGGTGTTTGGAGTGATCATTAGTGATGGTGACGTGATGCCTCCATTCAACTTCCCACACGGCCTGAGACTCAACACGGATTTCTATATCAAGTGCCTGGGGAAGGTAGCGCTGCCCTGGGTCAAGAAGGTGGCTGCTGGAAGACTATGGTTAGCAATAAGACTCTGCACCATGCTACACAAGCAGGAGAACCCAGTCATGGCTGTCACACAATTTCTGCGACCACATCACCCCTAACATCTGGCCACCTAACTTCCCAGACTGCAAACCGCTTGATTATTATGTGTGGGCGCAGTTGAGCATAAGGCCAACAAAACTCGTTGTAACACCAAATATGAACTGAAGGCAAGGATTATGGCAGCATTGACCAACTTAAACAAGGAGACCGTCCAGAAGAGTTGGAGGAGATTCCGTGTGTGTGTGTGGGTTCGTTTCATATGTATCCATGCCCTTTATATAGTTTCATTTGTTCATTTTATCTATCTGTCTTACATTTATCACAAATATGTAGCAGATATATTTATATATTTATTTATTTATCTATTCATTTATTTATTTACTTATTTTTTGTACATCTATCTCTATTTCTCATAAGTGTCACAGGTAAGTGCATATGTGTCTATTGTGTGTGTATTACCCTATATGTTTCTGTGTATTATTTACGGTTTTTCTCTACCTTTTTCTTTCACTTTCTCTCTCTCACTTCACATCTCTACTGTCTTTAGTCATGTGGTGTGGTGTGGTGTGATAGTGAGTGTTACTGTTCCACACATATTTCTGTTGAGGTTCGGTCTGTCTACTGTTATGTGTGTAGCCTCTGTAATCTATCTAAGTGTTGTGTCAATTCTATGTGTCGATATTACTTTAACCTCTATGCTATTAATCGAACTTCCATGTTCTGCCTGAGCATGTTGGTAGAACACTGACGAGCTTTTCCTTCCTTTGAGCTCTCGCCAATGACCACTCATACACTCTACTATGCTGCGTGCAGTCTCTCCTTGGTAGGTAGTAGTCATGTTTCTGCATGACAGACTGACAGACAGAGGGACAGACAGACAGACAGACAGACAGATAGATAGATAGATAGATAGATAGATAGATAGATAGATAGATAGATAGATAGATAGATAGATAGGATGTGTATGTATGTATGTATGTATTTATGCATATATGCATACACGCACGCAGAAACCTGTACACTCGTACATATACATGTGCACATATGTATATGCATACATGTGGTAAGATGCTTGCTTCCCAATATCATGTCTTCGGATTCACTCTCATTGCGGAATGCCTTGGACAATTTTTTTTCTACTATAGCCACGGGAAGATCGAAGACTTCTGAGTGGATTCAGTAAGCTGAGACTGAAAGAACCCTGTCCTATATGCATGCGTTTGCCTTTGTATTAGTGTTTATCTTCCATCACCGCTTGACAACTAGTGTTGGTTTGTTTATGTACCCATAACTTAGCGGATCGACTAAATTAACTGATGAAATAAGTCTTGAGGTTGATTTGTTCGACTAAACCTTTCAAGCTGGTACCCCAGCATGGCCACATTCGAAAGAATGAAACAAGAAAATGATAACTATTCACACGATTTGCATCCGTATTATAGATTTGTTAATGTCTCTTGAATCACGATACGTAAGCATATAATGATACACCCATATATATATATATATATATATATATATATATATATATATATATATATATATATATATATATATATATATATATGTATATGTATATATATATATATATATATATATATATATATATATATATGTATATATATATATATATGTATATATATATATATATATATATATATATATATATATATATGTGTGTATATATATATATATATATATATATATATATATATATATATATATATATATATATATATATATATATATATATATATATATACCTATCTGCGTGTTTTTGTGTGTAAGTTTAATCGTGTGTGTCTTTGTGTGTGTATGTGTGTGTGTGTGAATGGAAAAAGCTAAATGCTCCATTGGATTCATTTAAATTTTTCTATAATTTGCTAATATTTCTAAAAAAGAAAACCAAAAAAGACAAAAACAAATCGATACTTTCAAAATTTAGATATCGACGATATATATTTTATTGTCTGCCCTTCCCGTAAAAAAAAATAATCAGTTTCAGTGCAGTAATGCTGAAGTTTATTTTATTTATTTATTTATTTGTTTATTTTCTTTTTGTAATAGTAGTAGTAGTAACAGTACTAACAGCAGCAGCACTAGGAGCAGCGGCAG
>NC_142936.1:48943042-48948042 GCF_046866305.1 Octopus bimaculoides
TGCACACCACACACACGCATGCACACGTACCTACAAACGCCCACCTTCCCCACACACATACACGTACATATATGATATAATGGTCTAAACCCAAGTCTGTGGTAACGGATTCAAAATTTTCTGTTTAAAACTACACGCACGCGCGCGCACAAGCACAGAGACATATACAACATACACAAATACACACATACACACACATACATAATATATATATATATATATATATATATATATATATATATATATATATATATATATATGTGTGTGTGTGTGAGAAAGTTGGTATGTGAAAGCACGTGGTTGCATGTATAAAAGATAATAAGAGTGAAAAAACTACAGAAGGCTTGTGTTACATGGTTAAAGTATATATTTAAATTATGTCAGAAAAATGTTAGAAAAATGTTAGAAAAATGTTAGAAAATCTTTTTGGTATATAAACATTGTATTTTGAGAAATAACCGGTTTCGTGTTGTCTTTTCAAATTTCTCTACTTCATTGTAACGTGTTCGCTCCAGTCAAAAAGATTTTATAACATTTTTCTAACGTTTTTCGAACATTTTTCTGACATAATTTAAATATATACTTTAACCATGTAACACAAGCCTTCTGTAGTTTTTTCACTCTTATTATCTTTTATATATATATATATATATATATATATATATATATATATATATATATAATTAAGGGACCAGCAAGCATTTGCTTCACCTACCCTTTTAATTTATATATATATATATATATATATATATATATATATATATATATATATATATATATATATATATATATATATATATATATATATATATATAAAAATATATATATTCTTTTATTCTTTTATTCTTTTACTTGTTTCAGTCGTTTGACTACGACCATGCTCGAGCACCGGCTTTAGTCGAACAATTCTAGGACTTATTCTTTAGAAGCCTAGTACTTATTCTATCGATCTGTTTTGTCGAACCGCTAAGTTACGGGGACATAAACACACCAGCATCGGTTTTCAAGCGATGATAGGGGGGGACAAACACACACATACAAACATACACACACACACATACATATATATATACATACATACGACGGGCTTCTTTCAGTTTCCGTCTACCAAATCCACTCACAAGGCTTTGGTCAGCCCGGGGCTATAGTAGAAGACACTTGCCCAAGATGCCACGCAGTGGGACTGAACCCGGGACCATGTTGTTGGTAAGCTAGCTACTTACCACACAGCCACTCCTATATATATATATACATACATACATACATACATACATACAGCGGGCGTCTCCCAGTTTCCGTCTACCAAATCCACTCACAAGCCTTGCTCGGCCCGCAGCTATAGTGGAAGACATTTGCCTACGGTTCCACGCAGTGATACTGAAGTCGAAATCATGTAGTTGGAGAGCAAACTTCTTACCAGACAGCAACGCCTATATATAGGCGCAGGTGTCAGGCTTCCCAACCACATAATTCCGGGTTCAGTCCCACTGCGCGACACCTTAGCCAAGTGTTTTCTACTATATAGCGTCGGCCCGACTAAAGCTTTGTGAGTGGATTTCGCAAACGGGAACTGAAAGAGTACCAGAGTATATATATATGTGCGCACGTGTGTGTGTGTATTAGTGTGTGTGCCTTTGTGTCTGTGCTTGTCCCTGTATCATCGCTTGACAATCGATGTTGGTGTGTTTACGTCCCCGTTAACTAGCGGTTCGGCAAGAGACCGATAGAATAAGTACTAGGCTTACAAAAAGCAAGTTTTGGGGTCGATTTCTTCGACTAAAACCCTTTAAAGTGGTACTCCAGCATGGCTGCAGTTAAATGTCTGAAACAAGTAGAAGAATGAAAGAAGATGTTTGTGCGTGTGTGTGTGTGTGTGTGCGTGTGTGTATATGTATATATATATATATATATATATATATATATAAAGTGTAGTATATTGCCACTTCGTGCAGTTACTGTTAATACTTCATTTAGAGAATTAACATTATATATATATATATATATGTTTATGTACACACACACACTCACACACACACACATGCACACACACACCCACACATATATATATATATATATATTTGATTTAGGTACATTACCATCAATCTCATCAATTTACTTGTAGACACATTGATGTTTGTTTGATCTATTGTTTATATAATTGAGAAGCAAGAAAGAAAAAATATGATTCTTGCATGACATACAATACTCAACTCCATATGGATTTTATCATCATCAACAATCTCTTTTAATATCAGTATGGAAGCTCACGACTCTACTGAGATCTGAGACTAACGGATGAGTGATTTCCTATGAAATTTCAAGAAATGGAAGCACACTTTTTTTTATCGCAACGACGGTCATTTTATTGTGAACATCTAAAAGCTACAACTGATTAACAGAACAGGAAAAACAATTAAACATGTTTTATTTTTTAAAGTATGTATTCAAAATAACTACTGAATACAAAATCACATTTCTTAAATTGAAACAAATAAATATATAAGTTATCTATAGACAGGCATGGTTGTGTAGCTATGAAATCTACTTTGCAACACTGTAGTTTCGCGGTTAGTTCATCTGCGTGGCAACTAAGACAAGACCCTAGGCCGTCTAATGCCTTGTTAGTGAATTTGGTAGATGGAAACTATATGGAAGCTCATTGAATACGGACATATATTTGTGTATTTATGTATATGTGTCTTCTACCCAGGGCTTGACAGTCGGTGTTATTTGTTTACGTCCTCGTACATTAACATGTCGGTAAAAGAGACAAATAGAATAAATACCTGACTTTCAAAGAATTATTAGGGTCGATTTGTTCAAGTAATCCTTCAAGGCAATGCCTCAGCATGGTTGTAGTCCTATGACTGAAATAAGTAAGAGATGAAAGTTTAAAAAGTTTCTTGTTGGATGGTGTATCATGCAATTAACCTCTCTTATAATATTATCAATATTTATATATGACTGTTGGACGGGGAGCTGGTAGAGTCGTTAACACACTGGACAAAATGCTTAGCAGCATTTCGTCCATTTTCCTGTTGCGAGTTCAAATGCCGCCGAGAATTACTTTGCCTTTCATCCTTTCCAGGTCGACAAAATAAACACCTGTTGAGCACAGGGGTTACTGTAATTGACTTACTTCCTTTCCCAGAAACTGCTGACCTTGTATCAAAATTTGAAACGAATATTTATATATGACTCACATCAAATGCACTCAGAATCCGCGATTGCCAACACGTGAGTACATTCCGAAAAGACAATAGAAATAAAAACACTTCCCTATCGTATTTCATTAAGGAGATAAAAAACAAAAGTCAATAACGTAGTATGAAATGCCACATATTCAAGAGCTAAGCCATAAAATGTACGTATAAAATGAAATCATTGAAATTTATTCAGCACTGACACTTTCGAAATACATTTGCCAAAAAATACCTCAGAAAGAATTTCTAAAACTTTCCAGACAAATTAACCTTTAATATACCCTAGAAATATAACAGCGATATGAAAGCACTCCCTGTTATCATTGCTAGTCTTAAGCAATTTTTAAATCTTAAAAACTAAAACTACACCACAAAGTATTCTTTTATATCCCTTCTTCTGACGCCTTGGGTATATTCCAGTCTTTGGAAAACACCCTAAGGTATACCCACTCTGGGGAAATTTGTAGAAAAGCAGTGTTGTTGCTCCGCACATCAGCAAAATACTTAAACATATCCGAGAAAAACGCCTGCCCTTTAGACATAATCAGTCTCTCATTTCTGAATTCGGTAGTTTCTTGCTAGATGCACTATCACTTGCACCTCCGACCCATACTCTATAAATAGTTGTATTCCTGTGGGTTTGGTTCAAGCTGTTACCTCCCCTACATACACACACACCTAATTGTTATCTTTACTAACGTGCACTTATTTAAAGCGGTTACTGTTTTTCATCCCTTCCTAAACTAATATGCAAGCATTAAACACATAGAACAAAAACATTTCACAGCAAACATGCGTTTACTCGATAAGTAGTGCCCTGGAAAATATTATCCAATGCGATCAAGTCATTCTTCCTCAATAGCAAAGAATACATAACCTTTGCACAGAAGAAAAAAATCTTTGGCACCTAATCTTTTTTAAATATGAGCAGCAAGCAAGTGGTGTTAGCTCTCTCAGTTGTTTCACATACTAGAAATTATTATAACTAAAGATTTCTCTTGCCAAAAGTATATCTTCAACATGGTAAAGACTACAAGTAGTGCAGTCCTCTCCCCAGAACCAGAAAACACTTCATCTCTCAACAACCACTGTTTCTCTACAAAGCTCAGGTGAGCCAACTAATGAAGTACTGCACATATATCTGGTTTGGTACTGCGGCTACACACAGAGTTTATCTGAGACCGCATTCAGGAAGAGTTCACTCAATTATTTGGCATAAAGTCACTCGCAAACACACTCAAATTCTAGTTCCTCAAATACTCTGTCTCCTCTCTCCGTCTTGTTATTTGTTACTACAGTGGCATCAGTTCCTCGAGGCTGGCTGATATCAATCAACCTCCATTCAGGCTTTCAGACCACATCAGATGTACTTCTGTCTGTATGCGTTTTGTGTTCAAAACTTCCAGGTCGTACACTATACACAACGCCCAATCAGCTGTCCCCTACAGTTCCTTCTTTGGACAGGCCTGTCCCCTAATCGGCATCTTAAAACAGTTTCACGGAATATTTAACAACATTCTCAACGGTTCCGAAGGAGCCTGGGAAGACGGCCAGCAGAGCGCCTCTATTCATAACAGCACAATACAAAAAGACTAACAAATACACCCATTCTAATTATGTTTTCAATGATATTGTATTAGAAACTAATATTCATTACACGGTAGCTTTCATCATTCTTAACTGGCCTAAGAAAACTTATTGTCATAACAAAAACTGAGCCCATTGTTAAAAAAGAAGTAAAATACTTCTTGAAGATAATGAGATAATGTTTCGTAATTTACGTATTATCATTCTATT
>NC_142936.1:48953042-49005542 GCF_046866305.1 Octopus bimaculoides
GGAATTTGTTGCCAAGATGTAGGTCATGTTATTATTCTTCACTGCTTGGTTTATTTGATAAGCACATTAATCGTTGTTTTTTCTAGGGTAGTCAACACTTTCAACTCGATTACTACTAATTTTATACTGTTCCTGCATCAAGCCCTTACGGTGTCTTTCTGTGTTTTTATTATTCATATGTTATGGTACTTCCAACGTGTGTTGAATAACGATGTTTTTTCACTGAACATCTTACATAAAATGTCAATTGCGTCCATGAAATTTGTCAGGTACTTTTCTAAGGAATATAAGGTTACAGTATTTCTCGTGCTCTATTATCGTCGCCAGTTTTTTTCAGAATTAGAAGCGTTTTCATTTCGTCCGTCCAGTCTTGGCATTCTTTTTCGAAAATTTGTTCAAATCTTCGGTAATATGCCTCGAATGTGACTCCTTCTTCCGGGTTATATTTTAATTCATTTATTGAATTTGCAACATGGTCTGGCAAAAATTTATTTTCCTGTTTTCATTAGTTGTAGCATTTGTTGCTGTAACATTTGTTGTTGTTCTTGTTGTTCTTTTGAGTTGTTGTTTTTGCAACTAGATCCTCTAACAAGATTTCCATAATTTACAGATTTTACGTAAAGTATGTACAACAAAAATGTTTGTTATTCCTCTGTCGAGTTTCTAATTTCTCCACGTGAAAAATTTTTCAATGTCGTTTTATTATTATTTTTTTTTTTTTTACGCTGTCCGCATAAATTGTTTATCATCCGCTTCGTCACTTTTATTATGTAGATCCACGTCTACTTATATGTTATTATCGGCACTGTAATATGCTTGTCGCCGCTATTATGATGTGGCGGTATTCCGCGTCTTATTATATGTGACTCATCTATCGTGCTATCACTGATAGCTCCGCAAGACAGTGGTTTTGAGACGTCTACCTTGACGGTAGCTCGAACTCGTATATATCTTGTAACCTGACACTGACTCCTCCGGTTGAAAAATCGTACAACGACTCTACTACTACTGACCTCCTACAACGACTGGTTGTCTGACTTTATACTGGCTCAGTCATACCACTTTGTCACGTGAGAAGGGGAGTACCATTTCACTACAATATATTAAAATGTTATATAATATTATTGTTATTGTCATTATAATTAAATCTATTTTCATTAATATCATTAATCCTCACAATCATTAAATGGGACGCAGCAACGATTTGATTGACCGGAGACGGTGCAGAGTCTTGTTGAGTGAAGTAATCTTCCGTTGCGTACTCTTTCTATCCAAGACCTCAACTTTCTCCAACACGTCTGTGTAGACAGCGGCATTGACTCTTAAGCTCTGTGAAAAAGAAGTGAGAAGACATGACACCTCCCTTGTTGTTGACGACTCTCAGAACCATCACAGCTGCTGGGAACTCAATATGCATTACCGATGGAACACATTCTAATCTCAGTATACCAATCGGTCCTTTCATCGGTTTACTTTTTGCGCCACAGAGATGTTTTTCTCATTGGATAAAACTAAAAGCATTCTAGCTTCTTGATGTTTTAACTAGTTTAGCAAGCGCTTTGAAGGAATCGAACGATTTTCTCTTCTCCCATCCGACATAAACTGAACCCTCCGCTTCACATATGACATGTACCGGATGTCTTTATGCACAGCACTTCTAATGGTGTTTTCTTAAACCGTGAACTATCTACGATGGTTCTAACTAATATTCTGGGGTCCCCTTAATCGATTATTTCTTAGATTTTTGTACAAAATTATATGTTATGATGGTATTACGAACTTATATATATATATATATATATATATATATATATATATATGCGTTTTGCGTTTAGTTGTTGATGTTCGATCCCCGTTAGCATCTTCCAGCTTATTTCGAACTTTGACAATTCAGGATTGGGTAACTTTCAGGAAGCGAACTATTTCTGCATCACTCTGGTGAGATTTTAAGGCGACGATTGCAGCAAGCAATTACATTTGGTGTAATGTATGACGTTATTTGGCTGAAAAGTAAAGTTAAAAATTAAGAACGTGAGAGCTCTTGAAAGAGATGTCCTCAAAAAAAGACGTACCCTATACATACACACACGCACACGCACAAACACACACACATAGGTACATATAGAGATCTGCATATATATACATATATATCATGATGATGATGACACCACATTATAAAATATTCTCGAGATGTAAAGAACTTGCTGTAATTTCGTCGTTTAGCTTATAAATTTCATTTCATCATTTTACGAGGTAATGATGTAATCTGTGTTTATTTCATGTAATAATCGTGATGTTCGAGCTGTCAGCGTAGCAAGTAACAAAATTTAGGTTATATATAGGGGATGAATAACTAAAACAAAAAACCTAGAATAAGGACCTTGAATATATAAAACGCTTTGATGTAGTCTCAAAAATTTAGTATCGGACTATTGGCTTGTTTTTTTTTTATATATGATGTCAAAAGCAACGTATGTTTATATTCACACACACTAAAGAAACCCCTTTTTTGTATTTTTTTTGTGTTTGTATGATTGTCTTTCGTGTCTATTCACTTTTCTGTCGTTATGTGATTCAAAACATTTTGACAGATATTTTGATTTGTGACGACATAAAGACATGAGTTCTGAACTTTTTTTTTTTTTCAATGTGAAATGTTTCTGAAGCAGCAAGCTTTCTTGATAGAACATACTTTACTAAACATTCTCTTTTTCAAACCTTCAGCTGTTTGCATTATCCTTTTTGTATATTGTCTCCACTACGTAGCACGGTAGGCAAGTGCCTTCTACTATAGCCCCGGGCCGACCAAAGCCTTGTGAGGGGATTCGGTAGACGGAAACTGAAAGAAACCCGTCGTAAATATGCGTGTGTGTACATGTGTGTGTGTGTGTGTGTGTGTGTGTGTGTGTGTGCGCGTCCATGTATCCATGTGCGTATATCTTTGTGTCTGTGTTTGTCCCCCGCTAACGCTTGATAACCGTTGTTGGTGTGTTAATGTCCCGTAACTTAGCGGTTTGGCAAAAGGAATCGATAGAGTACTAGGCTTTAAAAAAATAGGGTACTAGTGTCGATTCATTCGACTCAAAGTCCAGAGTGGTGCTGCAACATGGCAGCAGTTTAATGGCTGAAACTAGTAAAAGATAAAAGATATTTGCAGGAAAATAGACCCCAAATCTAACTGGAAAAAAGTCAGAAGTTGAGCTCCCAATCCGAACTAGAATGACTGTTCCGGTGTACAAGGCCATCATCAGCCCAGTCAGTTGAGGTTGTATACCTCGCATCTCCAGAATTTCCCAAAGCACATCCCTGTCAAACACCTTGTTGAGATCGAATAGGCTACAAGGAGCCCCTGCCAAAAGTTCCCTTTGTATTCCATGAGTACCCGAAGAGCTAGGATTTTGTCAGTAGTTGACCTCTTTGGCCCGAACTCTGACTGCTCCGGTCGATGAGAAATAGACAAATGATTTTGCAATCTATTGGGGATGACCCAAGCAAAATTCTTGCCGAGTACTGAGAAGAGCGTAACAGCCCTATAACTGTTGCAGTCGTGGCGATCACCTTTACCTTTCCAGAGTAGGATAACTATGCCTCTCTTCCAGTCAGGTGATATGATACCGCAGCTCCGAATGATCTGCCGCAAGAACAAGACAAGACTGCAGTAGGCCCACCTCTGTTGATCATTGCGCCATGGTAGCCACGAACACCGGCTACCTTCCTCCCTTTCAGCTGATTTACCACTGTACAAACCTCGTCTTCGGTTAGCAGATCACAGCTGATTGGCGCGCCTATTACCAGAGCTCAAGATATCGTAGTATTCAGATCAGTTCTAGGTAGTTCCACCTTATACATCTCCCCAAAGTACAATGCCCAGTAAGCATTGGGCTCGCCCGTCAGAAGTGTGCCATCAATCGTCTGATCGTTTATTTTAATAAAGTATTATCAATTCCGCGACATATAAAACTAGAAAACATAAAAATCATTTAAATCATTTTAAGCGGGAAATCTCGAAGTTGCCTCAACTATATATAGCATGTAATATTTGGGGTTAAAAAGCCCTTGGATGGAAAGACGGTGGCAACATACTTCCAGGACACGAACCTGTAATTTCTGTAGTCATAAAAGGCATGCTAACTATTATAGACGATAAGGGCTCGTGTCCTGCATGCAGCCTTTGTGTTTTTATCCATCTCATGGAATTGTTAACTTATCATTTAACATGCCATTATTCATTGCTGTATTCCCCGAGTCGACTCTGCCTTTCATCCTTTCGGGATCAATAAATTAAGCACCAGCGAAGCACTGGGGTCGATGTAATGGGCTTGCGCCTTCCTTGAAATACTAGTCTCTGTGTCTATAATAGAAAGGATAATTCATTGCTGCATTAAGGCGGCGAACTGGTAGAATTGTTAGCACGCTGGATGAAATGCTTAGCGGTGTCTCGCCCGTCGCTATGTTCTTAGTTCAAATTCCACCGATGTCGACTTCGCCTTTCATTCTTTGAGTCGATAAATTAAGTATTAGTGAAGCACTGGACGAAATGCTTAGAGGTATTTCGTCCGTCTTTACGTTGTGAGTTCAAATGCTACTGAGGCCGACTTTGCCATTTATCATTTCCGGGTCGATATTACAAGCACCAGTTGAGCAATGGGGTTGATGTAATCGATTTATTTCCTCCCGCCAAATTTCATGTCTTGTGCCTGTATTAGAAAGAATGATTTATTATTGTATTATGTGGCGAGATGGCGGTATCATTACCGCGATAGACAAAATACTTTACAGCTATTTCCTCCGGTTCTTCATGTCCTGAGTTCAAATGTTACCGAGGTCGACTGCGAAGTTATTAAGATAAGTACCAGTTTAACACTAGGCTCAATGTAATCGACTTGCCTCAAAAGTTTTAGGTTTTTTGCCTATATTGGTTTCAAATTTTGGCACAATGCCAGAAATTTCATAGTTGGGGGCTAGTCGATAACATCGAACCTAGTGTTCGACTGGTGCTCATTTTATCGACCTCAAAAAGATAAAAGACAAAGTCGACCATGGCGGAATTTGAACACAGAACGCGAAGATAAGCAAAACGCCGCTAAGCATTTTCTTCCCCCGCCACCTTACGAGCTTTTGCCTATATTTAAAAAGGGTTATTTATTGTTGTTTTCGCTTCGAGATTGGTCCGTATTTTTTAATTTTTTTATTTTACATATTCTCAAAGTATCCACATTTTTACAAGATAGTTATTTCTTTCAATTCAAGCGTATACTTCGGTAAACGTTGCTTTTATTTATTAGATATACAAAATTCGAAGAAAAAATATATTCTATAATAATATCTAATGGAAAAAATGTTTAATATATCTTCAGTTTTTTCAGAAACGGAATAACGGCGACTGTGACCTTTGTTTTGTAACTGTTCCATCTTGAAAAAAACGTTCAAAATTGATGCCCGTTTGTCGTCACATATCAAAATATATGTTAGATTATTTTGATTTATCTGAAAACCAAGACCTGGCATAATACAGCCATGTTATAGAAATATCAAGGGTTTTTATTTTTTCCACTTAAGATGATTAAAATTTCGGTGTTTTAGTCATTATATATTAAACGAGTGACCGGCTGATACACAAATATTTCAACATCGCCAAAACGTTTTGTATGCTTAATATCTTTCTGCAACGGCTTTCGTAATTCAATGTATCGCCTATAGAAACAGAAAATAGGTCAGAGTTGGTAAAATGTGAAACACTGAGAGTTGCAATTTTCATCACTGCAGCTTAAAATCATTTATATCTGTAGACGTACAAATATCGCTTACACTCTCTCTACATAGACACATACACACACACATGCGTGTGTGTGTGTGTAGATATATGCATATATATATAATTCAAGATTATTTTCACATATTGTCTAGGATATTACATCAAGAAAGCGAATTGAACTTACAATGTGAATACTATATACATACATACATATACACACACGCTAATATATGACCTACGTTGGACCCCTTATTCTCATAATCACCGAACCTGGAGCTTAACTATGGTCTATCCACACCACTTACTCAGCATTACCTGAAACCTCTGGGTCTAATTGACACCACTTTCGCTCATAACCTATATATATATATATATATATATATATATATATATATATATATATATATATACATATATATATATATATATATATATATATATATATATATATCCCCTGAGATTGCAGATACTGTTTCTGAATCTCTTTGATTCTTTAAATGTGCTAGCTTCCTGGTAATTAATCGATATTAATTAATATATGATTTTTTGCCATATTTTTTTATAATTTATATATATATATATATATATATATATATATATATATATATATATATATATATATATATATATATAGTATAGTATAGTATAGTATAGTATAGTATAGTACGCACAGGTTATGAGATAGATTCTTGGACCGGGCTGTCTGTTCTTTTGTTAAGCAAGATACTTCATTATTTCACGCTGTTTCATTTCACTAAGCTGTAGAAATAAATTGTGACGTCAATCGTCGCGAGTTGTATCGGCCTTTGCCTTTCCCTTGGACAACGTAGGTGGCATGGGGAGAGGGAACTGGTAGGCATGGGCGACTGCTGGTTATCCACAGTCCGGACTTGTACCTCGGAGGAGAACATTCTTGGTGCGAACCCATAGCCATTCGTGACTGAACGAGCCCTTTACGTTTTACACACACACACACACACACACACACACACACACACGGACACATATATGCATGAGTGCGTTGCGTGCACACACGTGCCAACCCACATGCATGTAGAAGGGGAGGGAGACCGAAATAATGACGAAGACGAAATTCATAGACGGGAGAAAAGGTACAGGTTGAAAAAATGATAAAATACAGGGAGACAAATATAAAGAAATCAAGGAGAAGAGTGAGAAAGCGTGAGGGAATGAGACAGAGGATAAACTAATACCTATGTTGATAAAGAGAGAAAATCTAGGAAAGGAATTTAGAAACGGATTGGAGTAATGTCAGGACAGACGTCGAATTAATGAAAGCAAAGAAAGGAAAAAAAAATTATATGGAGGAAACATATAAATTCTGAAGAGTTGTGGAAGCGGGAAAAGAGTAAGAGGATAGGTAAGGGGAGAAGTAATAGTAGGAGATGGGAGAGGAAGGATGAATGCTGAAGAGGGAATTGGTGATTCGTGAAAGCGATCGGAAGGAAATACAGAGAAAAGAATAGAAGTGTGAAAAAGAAAAGAAACTGTAGAAGATACAAGTAGGCTGTGAAGGTTAAAGAGAGAATGGGTGTTAGTAAGGAAAGAGTTGTGTAGTTGGTAGCAGAAGGTTAGTATTTGGTCACGTAGATGTTAAGATTGGGTTAATTTATTAATGGTAGTTTCTTGGTTCGAAAAAGACGGATCTCCAATTCCTTGCTGAATTACTTGCAGACATGATTTTTTTTCCATAGTGAGCAAATGTTTGGGATCCTTCTGATTTGGCGGGCGCCACTTGTTTTCTTAACGAAACATTTTCAAACTTGGGACACTGGTAGAATGTGTCATATAAAACATCTTTTACTCTTAGTGTTATTGAGAAAACACTTTTTAAAGTAATTTCGTGTTAAAATTGTCGTATTTCGGTAATTTCAACCAATCACTGACGTCTATTGAGGTGAAAATACTCATAACCCTAATCCTAACCCTAACCCTAACTCTAAAACCCGAACCCTAACTCTAAAACCCCTAAAGCTAAAACCAGTACAAACGCGCGAACGATGTCATAAATAACAGTACCGCCGATAGTTGTTGTTGACAAACAGCAGCACTAATTTTATTCAAGGGAAAAGATCCCATTACACCGCACAACTTATTTTTGACAATCCATAGCAGTAATTGTTTTCACCTCAATAGACGTCAGTGATTGATTGAAATTACCGAAATACGACAATTTTTTACATGAAATAACTTCGAATACAAAATTTTTTATCTGTTCTCTAGCACAAAATATACAAGTATACGAAGTTTGAAAGTGTTTCGGTGGAAAACACACTATATAAAACATAAATAAAAAGTGGCGCCCGCCAAATCAGAAAGATCCAATGTTTGTGCTGCATATTAGAGCACTCTCGCCAGCAGATCGGCATTGCGTGTACAGATGCATGGTGTGTCACACGCCAAAGGTAAAAGTTATTGGAAACGCACCACCCGGTCCGTGAATGAACCCACGAATTCACGATCGTGAGTACAACGTCCTAACTACTAGCTAATCACTTGGGTAGAAAATAATAAACGTCCAAAACAATATTTTCTTTATAAACTGTGAGGAAGTTATATAATTAATTGGTTATGAAAATTGAAATCGCTTAAAACGATTAAACCGTTAAAATTAAAATCAATATAATTTAGAGTCGTTTAGCATGTTCAATATAAAATACAATGTACAAACTTTTCAAATGAGAGAAAGAGCCGATATGCGAGTGGGCATGACAAGAGTAAAAAGGAGAATAGAAAGAGAGAGAAAGAGAGAGGAGGACAGAAATTGGAGGTAGTTGTGTAAGCAGCGTAGGTTGAAAGGGACAGATGAGAAGGATGGCGTGTAAGGACACTGCGCAAACACGTACGCTAAACGCATATCTGTAAAAATTGAAGCCCACAGAGAATATTTTAGGAGAAATACAACAGTTATAAAAATAAGGCTAGTTAAGGCGGTATAATAATTAGAATGAATTAATAATTGATAATTATTAAGAATAATTAACCTGAGGTTATTCAACTTAAAATAGAATATATTAGAAACGTTTATAAAAATCGTTAAAAGTCTTTTATATGTAGTTAATGTGTTTAAAATAATGAAATGCAATAGAGGAAAAGAAAACAGCTGTTTAGGGAAATGATAGCTATAAAACTTAGGAAATTAGGCAATAATGAGGCCAGTAGAGATATAATTATTGTTGGTGAGAAAAAAAATCCTTTGTACAAGGAAAATCGTAATAGAGATAGGTTATAGAGCAGATAGCTGGTCATTAAGCTATAGATTATATGGAATGTGAGGAAAATTGAAGTTGAGATGGCTCGGGAGCTCCAATCGAAGTAATTTAATCCCAAATATGTGTGTTTGTGTGTGTGTATGTCTGTTTTTACGATTATCTCATAACATTATTAGAATGAGCAGAGACAAAAATAAGTTGTAGTCAATATTTTTCAGCTAATCCCTTGAATGCGTGCCTCGGCATATCTGCAGCTGAATGACTGAATACAATAGAAGTATAACAGAAGGGATCTTCATATCTTGTATTCTAGAATATTTTTATCAATATTTCACTTACATACAACAATGACAGTGAAGATTGAGAAATATTTCATCAATGCCAGTGATGAACATAGAAACAGCGGTTAATATTTCAGACTTTTAAAAGTCCATACACACCGAGTTGGAATGTCTTATTAGGTTTGGCTTAGCTGGAAACACCAACGCAAATTGGGTTCATAAGACAAAATCCAATTTTTATGCGTATGGGACACTCCAAACCATGAACCATCTTTTCGTATCTGTAGTCATGTTTTGCAAAGCATAGAAATTACATTTCGTCAAAGAAACTACTTTTATTTTTCATCTTTCCTAACATTCCTCTTTATATGAAATCAAACAACACCTACCAGCAGTTAAATATTAATTTCAATCTGTTTATGATAATGTGTTGTATATGAGTATGTCTAATTGAGAATGTTCTCGGTAGATTTCATATTAGGGTCTACCTCATTAGACACACATATTCTGCATTCAAGTAGCAAAAAGCAAATATACTGCGCGTTCCAGGACCTATATACCTACCAGAAAGTTGTTAGTTTTTGTAATATTATTCTATATATTCATTTGGACCATAAATTGCCGGCTTTTAAAAACTTTATTTATTTATTTATTTATGTTTTACTGTTGGAATACAGTCTTGAAACATGCCAAAATATGTAAGATTTTTGGCAATATTCCGTTTCTCTTCCAGACCATAAGGTATTCAAATATCTATATGTTCTGGTTTCTTACATGGAATGTAGATACTTGTATTTTCAAAGGATTAGCAGCTACATAAAATGTCTTTATAGTAGTAACTTAAACTGTTTAAAGTGAGAACTCGGAGTTGTTTGTAGCTAAGATTTCTCTTTTGGCACATTGTACATAAATCATCGGTATTGATAAAAACTGTAGCATTATCATTTATATACATATTGAAAAACAATGCCGTTTAATATTAATTATTAATCGTAAAGATAATGTAAAATAAAGTAATATCGTAGCAAGAAGCTTGCTTCCCAATCACATGGTTACGGGTTCAGTCCCACTGCGTGGCACATTGGGCAAGTGTCTTCTACTATAGTCTCGGGCCGACCACAGCCTTGTCAGTGGATTTGGTAGACAGAAGCTGAAAGAAGCTGCTTTATATATATATATATATATATATATATATATATATATATATACACACACACATACATATATATATATATATATGTGTGTGTGTGTATTTAAGTTACTGTGTCTTTGTGTCTGTATTCCCTCCTCCACCATCGCTTGACTACAGATGTCGGTCTGTTTACGTCCCCGTAACCTAGCGGTTCGGCAAAAAAACCGATAGAATAAGTCCCTTGGTCGATTTCTGCGACTAAGCAAAAAAACATTAAGGTCGTGCTCCAGCATAGCCGCAGTCAAATGACTGCTGAAATAAGTAAAAGAATAAAAGAATAAAAGAATATATAATGTTATACTGAATATTATATCAAGTTATATTATTCATTATATATAGGATTGCCGGACTAAACACATTTCTCCATTTTGTAATGTATTCCTACTTTCTGTTTTCCACTGAATTTCTGATGTTGTCTCCATTCTGCCTCAGCGTTGATATATTTATATGCCAGTCATAAACTAGGGTAAATTTTATCACCTATTCTGTTTGTCTAATTGTATGATATTATCTGACTTTTATCTAATTGTATGATGTTATCTGACGTTGGAAGAAATTTTTGTTATGAAGGTACTAGAAAGAAATGTTCTAGAGTTAGTCTAAGTTCAACTTTTCTTTTAATTCACGTACCGGGTAGACCAAAGCTTTATGAGTAAACTTTTATAGATGGATATTGTGCAGAAGACTGTTGATGTTACTCTTTGTGTTGATATGTGGAAGACTCAATCCAGTTCAACATTATCATCCGTCCCTTGGTTAACTTTAACGTTTACTATGCTGTATGTATTTGAAACAGATCGTTGGTCTAATGCTAACTTCTCTTCGGGCTATAAGTTTCGAAAGCCCGACTAAAAGATCATAATCTAAGCAACAGCAACTACAACAGCAGCGGCAATAATAGCAACGCAATACCACCGACAACTGCGACTGCCAACAAGAACTTGTACAGAGACAGGAGCGTAGAGAAAATGTAACATGTCAGCACCTGCATATGCCTTCTTTACAATCAACCTCTCCCTATCGGAAAATGCAGTGTAATCTTCAACTAAGTTGGGGGTATGGCATATCTGCATCAATTTAACTCCATTGTTGATGTGAATATATACGTGTCATAGCCACGATCAGGCAAACAAACTTGCATTTACTTTATTAATCACAAAATGATAATCCTTATTATGAACTACTTTAAGGCGGTGAGCTGGCACAATCGTTAGGATACTGGGCATAATGCTTATTAGTGGCCTTTTGTCCGTCTTTACATTCGGAGTTCAAATTCCGCAGAGGTCAACTTTACCTTTTATTCTTTCGGGGTCCATAAAATAAGTACCAGTTGAGCAATTAGGTCGATGTAATCGACATACAGTCTTCTTGTAAACCTGCTAGCTTTGTACCAAAATTTGAAACCATTATTATCAAATATCTTAAACTAGCGATTGTCAATGACACCTTGATCGTGGAGAGGTAGCGAATTGGCCTAGTCGTTACACCATCAGATACAGGGTCTTGCGCTCTGAATTCAAATCATACCGAGATCAAGTCTGCCTTTCATAATTTCGGGAGGTGATTAACAAAAAAGACTGTTCCAGTTTGAGTGATGGAATTGCACAAACATCGGACAGATATCTTGTCATTCTTTAAGTTCTGAGTTCAAATCCTGCCATGAACTACTTGGATGGTAATGCGACACTACCATCTGACGTCCTGGGTGCTTTAGTTGAGTCCATTTTGATGCAAGGATTCAGTTTGAGAATACTTTCCTCTTATCACCAGTTCCAAAGGTTTTGTAAAAGATCATAGGCACTGCCTTCTCTCGTAACTAAAAGATAAAACTTATCTGTTATATATTTTACTAAATTTTCTTTAATATTCTATCGAACTTTTATCTAAATCAGTCGGTTTTTCCGTACTGAGAAACCACTATATTTCAGCATTCTAGCTAAATTTATTTCTACTAAATTTATTTCTGACAATATAATTTCAGAGTATTTTAAATAGCTAAAAGGCAGATATAGGTGGAGTTTTAATATGTTTAATGGTATAAAAGATCTCGCCATAATTAAATTGAATCTTAAAATTAGTTTGAGCAAAAAGTTTTCTAAACTATTTCATTTATATGCTAACAAATTGCTGCAATAAATGTATATTAATCTGAAAACCAAATTTGCATTACATATACGTTCGCTAAAATTGAAAAGCTTCTTTCATATACTGAAATATGTAAGAACACTTATACATACAAGAATATACAATATATAAGCATAGATACATACGAGCAGAAATAGATTTAAACGCACACTTTTACACATACCCCAGTACATTTACACATGCATACACATTCATATATATATGTATATATAAATATATATATATATATATACATATATATACATATATATATATATATATATATATATATATATATATGCACACACACTGACATAAGCAAATATAATTTATTAGCTTAATTTGAATTAATTAATATTTTCTTTAAATAATATTTTGCTAAATTAATTAAGACCAAATTATACACAAAAGGCTAAATGCGCTGTATTACGGAAGATTAACTAGAATTAATTATGGCCAATATCTAATTGGGTGTAAGAGAATATATTCCATCTATCTAAAGCTTATTACATTCCTCCGTTCAATTTAAGCTTTAACCCCCATTCTCAACGCTACTGTATTAAATGCTGCACTAGAGAAAAGCCTAAAATGTTTTATATGCAAAAGCAATCAGGCAAGCGAAAATTACATGAAGTCAAGGCGTGGGAATAATTTAATGATTGTTAAAGGTTATATATTTTATTATACAATTTTTCGCACGTACTAAAATTATTCACCACCAGAATATTTATCAAGACGTAACAAGAGCTGTTTATGTATATACATATATATATATATATATATATATATATATATATATATATATATATATATATATATATATATATATATACGTGCAGACCACTAAAATACCTGCTCAGCAATATCAGATTCAACAAGCAGCCATAAATGTCAAGTGGTAATGGAGTTTGACTTGGCAGCATGTAATCATGCATTTGCTAATTGTTAAATGGAGTCTAGAGAATCCCAAGCAAACATGGACACACTCTTTTCTGTTTTCCCTCCCTTGATCAAGCAGAACATCGTGGATGGGACAGCAGTAGGCCGGTGTTCATGTCAATGTTGTGCTGGAGCGCGGAAAATAAAGTGCCTTGCTCAAAGATACATTGTATCGGCAAGTTACGGACACGAACGCACAACTTTCTGATCATGAAAAAAAAACAAACACAATAACCACTAGGCCAAGTCCGTTCATGCAATATCATATATAATGTTATAATTGTCAGAACCTGTGGAGCGTCGAACAAAATGTCGCTTGGTACCTAGCTGCAGTTTTTTATGCTTTTAAACCTGCTTTGTTGTTTTTGGTAAAATACAGTGCGGTCACTTATATGTGCGGACTCAATCTACTAGACCACCTGCTTTTAATTTCTGTCCTTGTGTCGAATATAAGTCCTTTTTATTCTTTATCGATGATGACAGTAGAATATGATCTGCACGCAATTTTGATTAGAAGAGAGGCAAGAAAACCGTGAATTGTAATTTAAGGTTAAGACTTTAAGGATAAGAGACCCACAAAGTCTGCGAAGACAAATCACCCATCAACACTTGGGATCAAAGTTATTTTGTAAGACTGTATGGGTGACATTTTTTAATCATTTTAATCAGGAACGAAGATAGTGTCCAAGACCCTTTACCAAGCCTCCGAAACTAGTGTGAATAAAGAAGGTAGGCATCTTCAGACTGGTGGCTTTGCTTGAATGCTTTCAATGAAATGGACTCTGCTAGAAGGACCGGACGTCGAATTCAGTTTACCATCCGAGGAGGCCATACAGCTATTATAACTCAGAACGCAAAGAGCCGACACAAATGCGCAAGACAACAGGGCCACGTTCTTACATTTGCGCTAATCCATCGACCTGGGTTGGTACTGAAGGGACAAAATGCAAATTTGAAGTACAGAGCGTCGGAACGAATGCTGCGATGCATTCGTTCCGCCGCTTTAGTGACTCGACCAGTGTTCAGCCTAATGAGAAATTAAAAATAGGAATTATGCTAAGTCAAATTAAGACACCACAGGCTATATTGCAACAGAAAACAAAACAAGCTTATTATCGAGTTATCTGTGGTAAATCGTTCATACTCCTATGCTAATGCGTTTGAAAGCAATTAACTTAAACCATTTTTGTGCCAAAATATTGTCTCCCAATATATTTTTTAACTTCTAATGAATCTCGTTATAGATTCATGAATGCCTTAGCAGCCAGTGAACATTACTACACTTCCCTGCCTCTATCTCTTTCTCTTTTTTCCATTTTCTCTCTCTCTCCTTCTTTCTTTCTTTCTTTCACTATTCCTCTCTCTCTCACTCACCTGTGCTCTTCTCAGTACAGTCGATGAACGAACTCATGTTTAATGAACGAACGCTACATTATATATGGCTATCTATAATGCAACAGAGACATAGACGTATTTAACTTTTGGATGTTTGGTCACCATTTATCTAATGTTGTCCACATTTTTCCAGCGTTGGCAGGAAGACACATCATACCACTCGGATGATCATCGCTACCTGACATAAAAGTTTCTTCAACAGAGTTTTAGCTAACGCAAGTACTCATGCCAGGTTCCTAACAGAGGCTTATATAATCGTTCAACACATTGACACCCTTTACACTCTCTCGGGATCCTGCAAACCAAAATTTAATCCTCTGACAAATTTTAACTCCTCTTCAGAGTTTCTGATCCAGGGTTTACCTTAGACATCGCCTCTTATTCATTTGCAAACTCCACAGTCTATTTACTTTCAATGCACAGTATATTAGTCTATCTCTGCTGGTCTAAAAAAAACCCTTTCATTCGAACTAAATACTGAAGAGTGGGACTTCCTACTACTCACCTCACTCGGATATCAGCAACGAAAATTTCCCGTTAGTCCAACAATACGATTCCCTCCCCACTCCAAATACATTTTACTCATCTCCCACTTGCCGAACTCCTCCAACTACCAGCAACAGTTTGACATAGTTTTTACTTCACTGAGGACGTCTGTCTCTAGACCTTCTCACAAATCCACCTCTTCAGGGACATCAATGAGCATAACCCATCTAGTTCTCCCACTCTTCCCATACTGTTGCTGCCAGTGCAGACGCTCTATTATTTGCAGTCCTCGTGGCTTGACATCAAATTGTTTCGTTTTTTTTTTTACACGTATGATGACTGATACATAGACGCTTCATCTATTCTTTTTCTGGATCTCACTCAACTTTCATCCGGCCATAATGATTTCTGCACTTATCGAGTTTTCCAACTAATCGCTAATCACCGTTACATCATAAATACTCACATAATACACTATGCCAAATACTCACCCTTGACCCTGTGATACTTCAAGTCACATGACCGGAGCTCTACCAGTTTTATACTATCTAGCCTTGGTAGTAAATGTACTGTGATTCATCGGTAACAACTGGCGTGTGAATAAATCCTGCTCTCAGCAACGTTTTTCAACATAACACGCGCAACAAAATCTCACTGTTCCAATTCTCTCAGGTAAGCATGCAACAGTTTATGAGGAACGTTCACACAATGAGTATCACAGATTTCGAGGAAACTCAAAAGGGAAAGGGAATAATATTTTCATCGATTTCTGACTAAAATAAAAGAAGTATAGATAAAACATGAAGGCTGGGATAAGATTTGCTGAAGGTGAACTCATTATTTCCAACTCTGAAAGTCTACTTCGGCTGGATTAAACAATGGGGTGATGGGAATTAACAATGGGTTGATGGGAATTCACAATGGGCTGATAGGAATTAACAATGGGCTGATGGAAATTAAAGAAGATCGGGTATTATCCAACGGTCTTTCTGATAGTCATTATCTTAAAATGAATGTGAGCACATAAAAATATGTATCTACAAAGTGAAAGACTTAAGTAACAAGAATATCGTCAGAACACAAAATGTCATATTACACAGCCTAAAGTACTGTATGAATGTAGAAAATGTTTCTGGGGAACTTCTTAAATTACAAAGGGCCTATTAAGCGTTTAATAAAAGGTAGTGTGAGATGAGCGGATGTCTTTTCATGATTAAAAGTAAAACAATAGAATAATAAGCAAAGCAGCTAGTTAGAAAATCTCTATAAGAGAGGAAAGTAATATCTATGCAGGGAAGTAATGTTTATCGCCACATTAATATTGATGTGGCGACAAACATTACTTCTCTGTATAGTTACTGATTTCATCCCTTATAGAGATTTTCTAACTAGTTACTCTGCTCGTTGCAAGATCAGTAACTGATGTTGCTTGGTTTTCTGTATATTGTGAGCTGGAGCGAATTCCCGCTTTCTCTACCAGACTCGGTTTTTGTTGTATTTTGAAGAATACTAAGCGGAATTGTTTTGCGCGAGGCCACGATCGTTGGGTGGAAGTGAATAATGGAATAAAAGAAGAGTTATGCAGAAGCTACTGGAGGTCTAGATACCATAGACCCACGTGTGTGGAAGCCGAAGAGGATGGAGTGGAATGAGGAGACGATAGCAAAATATTATGGCATGATAAAAAAAAGAAGGGTCAAACATAAAAATGACTCTGCCAGAGGAGGAAAAATGGAAATTGGAAAACCAGACGGTGATATTCAGAACATTTTCGAATGAAAATAGGAGAATAGAGCACATGCCGCAGGAGAGATAGAGGAAATATTGACGGAACGAATGAGTGAAAGGATAACCTCCTTTACAAGAGGAAGGGGATACGCGACTATAATAGTCACATTTGCATCAGAAGAGGAGGCCAAAATGAACGACAGCAGACAGATACTGGGAGAGAAATGGACATTAATGGTGAACTGTCTGGGCAAAAGAATCGTCAGCGTCAGGGTTGGAAGAATCCCACTGTCGATAGACCCAGTATGGGTAATAGTCGCAATTTTTAATTCAGAGCTGATGAAGGGACGTGAAAACCTGGAGATTTGCATAGTAAGCAGAACTCAACAATTGAATTGTTGGGTTTATGGTGTTGAAGTAATTTGCGCCGTAAGCCCAGAATATTACGATGAAATGGCGGAAACTGTGGAATTACCAAACGGTGAAAAACTGGAAGTAATGTTGGAGGGGAGGCCCCCAAAATTTTACGGATGCAGTGAAAGTGGGCACCTGAGAAGGGAATGCCCTAGAGCAGCAGTAGAAGTGGTGGAAGAGAGTGTACAGGAAGAGATAGTGGTGGGAAAAAAGCAGAAGCAGAGAACAGAATATAATGGGAATTTGGTGGAGGTAAGACCCAGGAAAAGAGAGAGAAGAAAGTCACCGACGACAGTGGAGGTGAAGAAGTGCAAAGAAATGGAAGAAAAAACTCAACCCACAACGAGAAACGGAGAAAACTTACCAGTGGAAGTACCATCAAAGGAATTAAAAGTACAGAGTCATTCAAACCAGAAACGAGACAACCCAGAATTACGGAAACCTAAAGACAGACACACAGACGAAACACGTAGAGTTGCAGTCAAACGAACACACAGACACACAAATACAAGAACACACAGATACACAAATACACGAACACACAGACTTACAGACGGAAATACAAGAACCCATAAAAGAGCAGGAAAGTAGGAGCAAAAAGAGACAACATAAGCACAAACGAAAAGTAAAATTATAGTAAAGATAGGACACCCCAACTTGAAAGGCGTAAGTGGGAAGTCATTATAATTTTGTAACGATTGTAACTGAGAGAAATGATTGTTTGAACTTCTTAGGAAACAAGAAAAAGGAAAAATAATGTAAAATTTGAAACTGCTTAATGAACAGGTTTCCTGAAGTTTTTTTTTTAACACTGATAAACATTTGGTTTTCTTTTAGTTAAAAAAAAAGGAAAAGAAATAAGTAAGGAGCATTGGTTTAAAAGGGTTATTATGGTAGGGCAAAAGTGAAGAGGGGAGTCGCGGTTTCACCTCGGAGCGAGGCTAAAGGTTGTGTTAAAGGAATACACGGTTTCATCTCGCAGCGAGCGCGAGATGGCTGACTCATTTCCATTGTAAATATATTCATCTCACATTCATCCTTCATATGTTTTATGTTTCCGCATATCTTTGTATGTCCCCTCCATAATTAGGCTTTGTGCCTGTAATAATTAATTCCTAACAGCGGGGCGTTCACTACTGACGATGAGCACAAATAGCCTAAAACCGTTCTGTTTGATAACCCCGTTGTCTGCTAGAAGATGTTACGGGTTCGCTCCCATGCTTGCAATATATACCGGGTGTACAATGCATCGATAACCAGCTAGAGGAGGCTCTTCCTGGGGTTAAAAACGGTCGTAACATCGATTCTTATGGAACAGCCATATTGATATAACGATAAACATTGCTTCTCAATAGAATAATACGATATTTAGCAAGAAAAACGCGCTTTACGATACATCGAAATTGTAACAAGTCAGTCAACTAACTACTTTACAGTAAATATTTATAAAGATTTTCATATGAATCAGAGTAACAAGCAAGAAGAAAAGTTACTTTTAACTGATGGACAGCTCCTTCAAAAGTCATTACCTATAATTCATCAATATTTGAATGTTGAACACAACACTACGTCAACGTGAAATGATCAGTTATAGAATGTGCACTACACCAGAAGAGTGGGAGCCGTAAGATGTCTGAAGAAGTAATAGATACTATCTAAGGATTTGTGATATATTAAAGCCAGGTTGAGAAAAATCTAGCAGTTGCTGCATCAATTCACATACTACACGTGTAACGATGCCAAAAAGTAACATGCATGCAAAGAAAAACAACAACGACAAAAATAAAACATGTGAAATGCAAAAGCCTATTGAAGATTCAAAGACCGAAAATATTTTATTTGAAAATTCCTCATTGCTGGCATGGAACCTCAATAATAAAACAGAAATTTTGAATTTTATATATGTGTGTGTGTGTGTGTGTGTGTGTGTGTGTGCGTTCTGGTGCGCAAACGTGTCTGTGTATTATGTATTTATGTATATATGTTTGCATAGGCTGTGTGGTGAGATCATCTTGTATACTGAGATGAAATATTGCATGAGGAATGTTAGACAATATGCCAAATGCATATGTGTATTCAGTATAAATTAAGACAGCTGACAATGTTGGTAAGAAGAAATTAATACTTAATATACGTTGACAATTTATGTTAGAAATACACAGATGAGAAGTATTCAGTAAATATAATATATTTTATAATATATTTCTTTCACAGATGTCAGCTGAAGCCTCTTACTATATAACTTACGATCAAACTTCCTGAGAAGTTATCACATAAACAACAATAATGGGAAAATGGACAAAACATTTTGCCAAAATTCCATATTTTAGTGTTGTTGTGCCAAAAATATCTGCAAAGTCTAAGTTGCAGTTTCTACATAGTCGCTTGAACTGTCTAGTATTTAGTGTGATATGACAGTGGAGGACTATATACGTGGTAAGTACGCCTGCTAAATATAGCAGTGGAACCTCCTTAAATCATACCATACTATGTTAAAAAAAATTAAACAAAATATCGGATATTTTAGTCCGTGGTTGGCAATGACTGAAATGAAAACACGGGTGATTGATAGCTGAAATGCCTTTCATCATATAACTGCTGAATGAGAGTAGACCTGGAGTTTAAAAAAAACCCAGCTATCTATACAATATAGCAGTGGTGAAAAGACTACCAGAAGTAACACATGCAATATTTGAATTCAAATAAATACACATTGTCAACTGTTATGTCTCGTGCTACATCGATCCTACATTCACCGCTCCTTTTTTCTGGTGATAACTAGGAAAGGAAGAATTGTTAGACCGTCAAACTAAATCATATATAATATTTAAATACAGTGAGCAAGCACAATCGTTAGTACGCCGGGCAAAATACTTATCGCCGTTTTGTCCGTCTATGCGCTCATAGTTCAAATTCCGCTGAGGTCGACTTTGCCTTTCATCATTTCGGGGTCGAAAAAATATGTACCAGTTGAATACAGAAGTCGATGTAATTGTCTTGCCCCTTTTGTGGAAATTGCCTGCATTGTGCCAAAATTTGAAGCCAATATTTAACAGACATAAATATGCGTTGCCAAGTATTATGTCTCACGTTATATCGATTCTACATTCACTGATTTTCCTTTTGTTTTTTAATTCTAATTATAATTAGGAATGGAAGAATTGGTAGAACGTTGGATAAGATCTTTTTTTAATATTTAATTACAGTTGGCTGGCAGAATCGTTAACACGCTGGGCAAGATGCTTAGCGGCATTTCATCCGTCTTTACACTCTGAGTTCAAATTCTGCCGAGGTTAACTTAGACTTACATCCTTTCGGGTTGACTTACACTTTCATCCACTGAGGTGGATGTGATTGACTTATCCCCAGCCCGCGTTTGCTGGCCTTGTGCCAAAATTTGGAACTAACATTTAATTAAGGTCCTTTACAGTCTGAGTTCAAATCTTGCTGATTTTGCAGCCTTCCTGAATCGATAAAATTAAGCACCAAACCAATTTGTAATTTTGTTGTGTCTGGGAAGAGTCATTCTCTTTTAGTGTCTTATTATTTAACACACTCACCGGTAAAGTTTCCACTCATTTACTTATTTCTTTTTCCTAACATCTTCGTTGCGTCTTGCAGCCTTTTCAATAGTCGTTGACTCTCTTCGTTATCACAGCTCGGATGTCTGACTTCTGTTTTACAGTTCAATAATTTTGTTATTTGTTAAGCTTTATCATCTCTAACATGTTCGTCGCCTGATACAAATTTTATCAATCACGTTACAAACAGGAAAGTAATCAGCGTCACTTGTCTAGGTACCTTGCTTTCTCAGTTCAATTCCTAGTATGACCCGCTTGGATGGTAGATTCAATCCATTACTGTCTAACACCTCTGATGCCTTTCGAGAAGTTTGTTTTGTTGTAAACATCCGATCTAGGTCTGCATTTTTAAGGATCCCTCTTCCCTCCTTCTTGCCAATGGTATTCACTATCCCCTATTCTCAAAAACGGTAACCTTGTGCCTAAATCATCATTATTGTAATCAACATCATAATCATTATCATTATTATTATTGTTATCATAATCATCATCATCATCATTATAAGAATTGTTAGCACACCGGGCGAAATGCTTAGCGGTATTTCGTCTGTCGCTGCGTTCTAAGTTCAAATTCCGCCGAGGTCGACTTTGCCTTTCATCTCTTCGAGGTCGATAAAATAAGGACCAATTGAACAGTGGGGTCGATGTAATCGACTCATCCCCTCCCCCAGAATGGCTGCCCTTGTGGAAAAATTTGAAGCGATTATTATTATTATTATTATTATTATTATTATTATTATTATTATTATTATTATTATTATTATAGCCTTTGCACAGCTTCTAACGCTGGACATGTACTACAGTGTCAGCTGTTCACTACCAGTGAATTCAGATAACACGTATTATTTTTGGAGCACCTTTTGAAGTATTCGAGCGGTTCCAAGCAGTGCTGTTTTCTGCAAGTGCCCCACCTTTATTACAGCCTCTATTTTTCCCACGTACTTCTCGAGATTTTTACTGACTATTCCCAGGGCTCAGACAATTATTGGTACTACTGCTACCTTTTTAATCGACCACAACTGTTTAACTTCCCAAGCAAACCTGTCATATCTCTCAACTTTTCTTTCTTCCTTATCGCATACCTTGTTGTCAGCTGGGCATGCTATATCTATGATCCAGCATAGTTTGTTTTCTTTCTTAATTAAGACTATCTCCGGCTTCCTATTCTCTATCTTATGGTCGCACTAAGCATAAAAATCTCATAAGATCTTTGCATTTCTATTTTCGACGATGCCTTCAAGTTTGTAGTCGTACGAATTTTTTGCTCTGTCAAATCCATACTTGTTGCAAAGTGTCCAATGAACAAGCCTGGCTATATTGTCGTGGTGTCTCTTATATTCCTCCTGGGCTCGTGGCGTACATTGGCTTGTAATATGCCATACAGTTTCACCGTTTTGTCCACAGATTCTGTACTTACCTCTTTTTGCTGTGTTGTCTCTTCTGTATTTTATGTAGTTTGTTCATAGTGCTTGCTCTTGGGCAGCACAGATTAGAGCCTCCATTTCTGGTTTTAAATCCCTTTTAGTCATCCACAGCCATCTTTTTTCTGTCTTTCTTACCTTCAACATCCCTATGAAATTGACCATGCATTCTTTTCTTTACCCACCTATTTTTAGTTTCATTTGTTTTCAATCTCTTTTATAGTGCTTTATCTTTGTAATCCTTCATCCTACACAAGCCTGACCTTCATACTTCTAGTAATATCGGTTCTGTGGAATTTTTTACATACCATGCTATGTTGTTTTCTTCTGCTCTAATGCTGTGTTCGAATCCAATAAGTCCTCTTCTCCCTCTTTTTCTTGGTACATACAGTCTGTCTGTGTCACTTTTTGGGTGGAGTGACCCATATCTAATTAGCAACTTCCTTGTCTTTCTGTCTAAGCTGTTTAGTCCGTCTAACGTCCATGCGATTACCCCTGCTCCATATCGAAGGAGTGAAACCGCCCAGGTGTTGATAGCTTCGATCTTATTCCGTCCGTTTAATTTCGACTTAAGGATCAGTCTCAGTCTGCGCAAGTACTCCACTTTAAATTTTTGTCATTTCTTTCGCCATCAATTTATCCATTTCCAAAATCCCCAAGTACTTATAGCCCGTCTCTTCTATCTGCTTCATAACCTACCCCGACGGTATCGTTTGCCCGTCCATGCATTTGATTTTGCCTCTCTTCAAGACTAACACCCCACACTTTCTCAGTCTGAACTACATTCTGATATCAGCCCTGAAGGTATACAGCGTATCAACGAGGGAACTGACTTGGACTTCATCTTTACCATAAAGTTTGAGGTCATCCATGAATAACAAATGGTTGACTTTTTGCTGGCGGCTTTTGAATACATACCCAGCTTTTGCTTTGCACAGAAGGAAAAAAAACCTTCGTATTTCCCACTTCAAATCGTCATAGTGTTTTAATTTTGTCTTTCTCTTTCACTTTGATCCTGTTGTGACAGAGGCATGCTATGTCGATTATCATGCATGTATTTTACTTTTTTATTCACCACAACAATGTCCGGTTTCTGATGTTTGATCGGGTGATGGCACTGAATCATTGCATCCCACTGGATTTTGCAATTCTCATTCTTGAAGACTCCTTCTGGGGTTTGCTCATACCACGTATTTGCTCTTTGTAGTCAGTGATTTCCACAGAGCTCCCAATGGATCATTCTTGTCACATTGTCATAGCGTCTTATTATTATTATTATTATTATTATTATTATTATTATTATTATTATTATTATTATTATTATAAGCGTCGCACAGTCTACAATATAGTGGTGTTACTGATTGAAGATATTGTGTCTACCAGGGGTTTTTCAAGTCACAACAAGGACCTCAGACAGACAATACTTTACGTAATATGCGTGCAGTTCCAAGTAATGCCGACTTCTACAATACACCTAGATTGTAGGGTATTTCTAAAGTTTTCAGATGTGTTTTTTCAGATTGGCTGGTATTGAACCCAATGCTCCGATGACAATAGGAATAACCTTTATCTTTGACTCGCGTAGCTGCCACATCTTAGGGATTTCAATTCTGAGGTCTCCATATTTATCAACCTTTTCTCTTTCTTTCATGATATGTTGATCTCCTGGCACTGCACGTCAAATATTAGGCACTCTTGTTTGTCCCTCCTAAAGGTTACTATATGCGGCCTTCAGTACTCCTATACCTTGTCTGTTTGGAAGTCAAAGTCCCAGAGAATTTTTGCCTTCCCATTTTTGTCCATTACTTTTTCTGGTGTATGTTGGTACCAAGCACCTGTAAACTCTGTTGTCCTTATTATTATCATCAAAACAACAAAGTGCACTATAGTTTCTATTTAAGTCAAGTCATTGTGATTAATTGGCTGTTTTAGCTAGTAAGCTATGTGAACTTTGTATCTACATAAACTAATTGCAATTTCTCATAATTTATTTAGCTAATATATTTAGTTTGGTATGTTTATAAGTTCTGTCATATAATTTCAAAGATAGTTTGTTTTTTTTTCTCTCTCAGGAGACACCTGATTCATTTATTTTCGAAAATAAATTAATATAAACAAAACACACACACACACACACACATGTTTATATATACATATATATGCAAATATCTATACATATTCATATATATATATATATAATGTAAATAAAATATATTTTATATATATTGCATTGATAGATGGATGTATGAGTGCATAAGTATGCATGTCTATGCACCCATATACAAAGGCAGGGAGGAAAGCAATGTATGTCAGTACGTATGCATGTGCATATGCATGAATTTATGTATACCCGCATATGTACGTGCATGTGTGTGTGCATTTATATACATACCTATAACTGTGTAGGTAGTCTACACTTTATCTATTTTACACGTATGCATATATACATAGGTATACATGCATACATTCGTTTATATATAAACACACGCACGCACGGATGCAATTGCACGCATACATATCTACATGCATATAAATTTACATGTATACATACATATATTCCCTATCCTTTACTATATTAGCTCTGTTGGTTATCGGCCAGTAGCCATGCTTGTGCGCAACGTCGAAGTGTTTTTTTTTCTTTTCAATATTATTTTCATTGTACTTAAATTTAAGGCCCGTGCTTATTGTATTGAAAAGTATCTATCGGGTGATAAACAGATGCACCGTGAGACAGCAAACACGGCGCATACGCACATATATGTAAATACACTCACATACAATCGTTAATTTTTACAAGGAAAAAGTTGACTGTGATTTGGTTTCTCGTCGAGATTAAACTTGTAACGGCAAGCAAGTCGAAACTTTGAAATCACTATCAAATTTCTCTAAGTAAAAAGTAATACTCAATATAAAAATTTTGTAAATTGTTTTCACTTAATGAAAATATTAATAAATACTAGCAGAAAGACCACCCTTCCCAGTATATTTAATTCCCCTGATAGCTAAATTTCCATTGTATCCTTTATTCGTCTATTAGTACTCACTCTGTAAATATTTCTTTCGTTATTTTATTGTAATCTTAATATTTCTCTTTTGAACAAACTCAAAGATAACACATCCTTTACGTAGTCATTTATCATAAAAATAACGGGAATCACGCGGATATATTCTAAGGCGTATTGCATACCACACGGCCATATTAATTCCAAGGGTAATTTCAAATCTATTTCATCCTACCCTCTAAAATTTCAGATTACCTCTTCGAAACCTACCCTTAAATTTTCGTCGCCTTTCTAGCAAATATGATTTCTGTATGTGTAAGTATTAAATATATGTGTGTAAACCACAAAATAGAGCTTCTCAGTGACTACTCTTTTGGTTAAAGGTGAAAAAGTTGTATTTAACAAGTACAAATATATTTTTATATAATAATTGTGTATGAATATAATTTGTTTTGTGTATAGATATATTTCGTTGGCATTTTATGCGTATATATATTGATATATTTTGTTTTATATAAAACACGTTTTTTTATTTTTTTTTTAAATTGCAGAATTAGAACTTCTGACGTTCAAAGTGTTTTTAAAGGTATTATAAAAATGTTTGGGGTTGTACTTGAAAAAATATCATATTGAAAAATTTAGTATTAGTTCTAACCCATGAATGTACAGTTTATTTTATTTTCTGTCGACATATATGTTAGTACATTTTAATACTAATAACCTACACTGAACCGCAAAAGAGATGCGAGACGTGTGTGAAATATGTTTTAATTTCATTATGTCAAAGATAAATTTTGATAAATCTGATAAAGTCAATTTCTTGGATGCTTTTGACCACAGTCTATGGGTCGTTGTCATGTGTTCTGGTAGTGGGAGGATCCAGCATATCGAGATTGTAGGGCATGACATGTTCAATACTGTGTATACCCTCCCTGGGTGTTCAAGACAGCAATACACCATCGGTATATGGAGTGCATGAGGTAGTTCACAAAAGCCATTGGCACCTGTGCCCAGACACTGAGAAAAACTGCCTCCAGTTCCACACGAATTGTCGGCCTTGGAAACACCTGGTTCAGCCGTCTCTCGATTTCATCACACAGGTGTTTAATTGGGTTCAAATCCGGGCTGAGAGCCGGCCACGGCATGGTTCTGATGTTGTGCTGACGCAGGGAGTCCATGGTGACCCTAGCCGTGTGGGAGGGTGCACTATCCAGCTGGAACACGTGGCTATGGTGACGCGCGAAGAAGGGTACGATGTGAGGTCTTTGGATGTAGTCGAGGCAGCGTTGCGCTGTGATGCCATTCCCTCTGCCTGTACCAACATTTTGAAACACAAGAGGCTCAGTTCTCTCATTCAGGCCTATGGCATCCCAAATCATGAATCTTTGGCCACCCCACACATCTCTCTCCATGACACATGCGTCTCTGTAGAGTTCACCCCTTCTACGTCACACCCTCACTCTGCCATCCGAACTGTCACGCTGGCCGGTCTGAAGAGATCACGGAGATGTTGCAGGTAGATGAAGCGGTCCTGCCTGGGCGTGGTCACCCGGGGTCGCCCTCTGCAGGCACGGCTTGCAGTGCTGTTGGTGTTGTAGTGTAGCTGGTGCTGATATGGACATTGTACGCTTTCGCAACAACCAGTGCACGCTGCCCTGCTAGCAATCGGCCAATAGCTTGCTTATTCTCTCTGTGCTGCTGACAATCGGGTCATACTTGACGCGTCCAAATTACAAATCTTTGCTTTATTGTCTGCAAGAGGCCTGATATACATTGGGCAGTACAAAGACAAACAAGACAATACAAACAAAATACAAAACGTGGGGTAAAATGCGAAAGTAAAAATGGGTGTTTTGTTGCTTTGTTAGTGACCGGCTTGAACTCTCTCAAGAAGAACTTAAAATTCCAAGAAAAATCGTACATGCATAACAAACCACATACTGTTGTTTAGGACACACAAAAAAGTATGCACGGTCACAGACACCAGCTGTCTTACTGATGTGAATATGTCTTTGCGAATCAAAGAGAAAGAAGATAACTGGGGACAACTGCATCAAAAGCTCCAGATTCTATATCCGGGTTACAAATTTGCATTTATACCAATAATAATTAGTGCACATAGTTTTGTAAGGAAATGTCTAACTGTCAATCTGGAAAAGCTTGGACTTTCAGAAAAAGTAATCAACCAACTGACATTTGTCATGGGTATTTACTACCTCCGAGGTTCCGCTTGCTATGAAACGTGTGTAGACCGGATTTCATCTACTCCATTCCTTAACTCTTGGATGTTTATTCGCATACCTGGCAACCCTAGCTTCCTACCGTGAAATATAAAACAGTTTTTTTCAGCTTATCGTACTTCGATACGAGAAAATTTCGCAACCTTCAGCCCTAATAAACCAGTATTGTTCCTGAAAGTTGTTCTTTTATAATTTGTTTATGGATTGCTTGATACTCACTCTCTTCCAACACATTGATCCTCGGATATTACATTGATATATGTATGCGTGCATGTGTGTGTGTACGTGTGCGTGTGCACGCGCGCACGTATACATATGATATATAACTGCTATGGGAAACGATATTTTGAAACAAAGGTGTTTAATTTTTCATATGGGTAGATATGTGTGTGTGTGTGTGTGTGTGTGTGTGTGTGTGTACATGTGCATATGTGTACGTGTGTGTGAACTTGATAAACTTAATTTAATTTCGATTTTTTTAAAACACCAAATACTCCAAAGTCAAATCTCTTATTACAATCTCTTATTGCATTTAGCATCTCTGACTCTCACTCACTCTCACGCCGTTTGTTATTCTTTTGTTTCCTTTTAGCACCGTGATCGCAGTGTGAAATACATAGCTTTTTATTATATGTGATATAGATAGATAGATAGATAGATAGATAGATAGATAGATAGATAGATAGATAGATAGATAGAAAAGACAGAAAAGACAGAAAGGACAAATGGATGTATGGACAGACGGCCGGGCGGACGGCCGGGCGGACGGACGGGTCGATAGATAGATAGATAGATAGATATAAAGTCATGATAGATTTCGTGTTTTGTAACTATATTTTGTTGTTTCAAAGTGAGATTTGGTTGGAAACTTACTGCTCTAAATACCCCTTAACGCAATAAACCACGGATTTCACCAATCAATTACCATCAGGCGGATAGTTATTGAGATCAGCAGAGTTGCAAGGAGTTGCAGCATTTGAATTTCTGTCGTTGTTGCAATTGACGCTACCGCTATTGTCGTTGTTGCTTATATTAGCAATACATCGTGTGTATGCTGATAAAGTTTTGCATGCAGCACAGCTACGTTTATCGAGGACTTTTATGGCATGCTAGGAAATGGAGAACGATTGGCTGGAGGATTTTTGCAATGTTGCATTGGAAAGTTAAAATTAGAGTGACGCCAAATGGAGCTTTCTCCTTCCAATTAATAAATTAAATGTCTATCTATATACTTATGTATCCATCTATCTAACTATCTATATACATATATGTGTGCGCGCCCATGCATATATGTATATATATATATATATATATATATATATACTCATGCATGTATTGTTTATTATATATGTGTGTATATATATATATATATATATGTGTGTGTGTGTGTGTGTGTGTGTGTGTGTGTGTGTGTGTGTGTGTGTGTGTGTGTGCGTGTGTGTGTGCGTATGTTCCATATGCATTACAAAACCGAGTCGCCGATTTTGACGTAAAGGGTATCAAAAGATTCAGTAAGCTTTTAGCTACCAACCAAACTATATTTTCATTCACATATTTGCATTACAAAATTTTAACATCATCATTTTTGTTTTAGTCACCTATCGTAAACGACATTTTATAACACCACCATAATGACAATGACGTCACATTTTCTATATGAGTGCGTTCGGACATTCGTTACCTATGTTAGGTCGATGACTGACAAGCATATGTGCGTGACGGTGTATGTGTCTGTCAGTATACATACATTCAAAGAAAAAAATCTAGCGAAGCAAAACATACGGGTGAGACTAGTGAAAATTACAGAAATAAATACAAAGATTATCCGTAAACCAGGTTTCGAAATTAATATTTCCTTACCGAAAATATCTGTTTCTCTTCAGTACGCACTGCCAAAGAAATATAATTCCCAGAATCATGTACTAGTTGTTCCCAACGAGTGAAGAACGGATTTAGCGCGCCAAAACAAAGACTTTTTAATCTTACACTATATAATTAATAGAACCATGTGCACGTTCTTCACTCGTTGGGAACAACTAGTACATGATTCTGGGAATTATATTTCTTTGGCAGTCCGGACTGAAGAGAAACAGATATTTTCAGTAAGTAAATATTAATTTCGAAACTTGTCTACAGATGACCTTTGTATTTATTGCTCTAATTTTCACTAGTCTCGCCCGTATGTTTTGCTTCTCTAGATCTTTTCTTTTCTTTGAGAACTATTCGGGGATCTTCTTCTAGCACATTAGGAGTCCACTTAGTGGTCTCTTTTATATATACATATATATATATATATATATATATATATATATATATATATACATTTATATATATATATGTGTATATACATATATATATATATATATATATATATATATATATATATATATATATATATATATATATATATATATATATATATATATATATATATATATTTAATTATATGTATTTATTTTATCCTAATTAATAATAATTCAAATAGAATAAATGGGTTAATAGAAACCAGGGTAGCAAAGATCACAAAATAATTGTGGTGTAATTCCTGTTTGTGAGGCAGAAACTCCTTGATATTTTGGGTATTTGAGTATATATAAATTTAAGGAATGGAGTGAACGCATGTTATAACTGCATACTTTATTCCGACATATGTTTCGAAGGTGACTGGGAGGTGGTGGGAATGTTTTGGAGAATTCTTGTTGGTGGCGTTTTGGAACTGGGATGCCAGGTTTGGTTTTGCACTTTTGCTAAAAGGTAGTATTACGTTTAAGATGGTTCCCATACATTTCCCTGAGGAGAAGTTTACATTTTTAACATCGACGATTCCTATGGATCGCATAAATTGTAATTCTTCGAAACATATGTCAGAATAAAGTATGCAGTTATAACATGCGTTCACTCCATTCCTTAAATTTATATATATATATATATATATATATATATATATATATATATATATATATATATATATATATATATATATATATATATATATATATATATATATATATATATATATATATATATATATATATATATATATATATATATATATATATATATATATATATATATATATATATATATATATATATATATATATATATTGTAGAGAGAGAGGGGAGAGAGGGTTAGGGATAAGCAGCTAGGTCATGTGCTTAGTCGTTTGAGGTACCAGGCTCACGACCATGAGTTCGATACCCGCCGGTGCGTTGTATCCTTGAACAAGACACTTTACTTCATTTTGCTCAAGTCCAGTCAGCTGGTAAAATTTATTTGTATATGTAATTAAAAAAAGGGCCAGTCTTATCACATTCTGTGTCACGCAGAATCTCCCTGCAAACTGCGTTAGAAGAACGCGTGTTTGTGGAGTGCTCAGTCCCTTGCACGTTAATTTCATGAGCAGGCAGCTCCGTTGATTGGATCAACTGTAACCCTCGTCGTGGTAACCGATAGAGGGACAGTTAAGAATAAGCATCGAACTTGCCTTTATTTATGTCCAGTATATTTTTCCTTTCTCCTATAGGTACAAGGCCTGAAATTTCGAGTGGTGGGCGGCAACTCAATTACATCAACTCCAGCGATCGTCTAATGCTTATTTTATCGATCTTGAAAGTGGAAGTCGACCTTGGGAACATTTGTACTCAGAAGTTGAAAGTGGAAGCAATGCTGCTATGCATTTTGTCCAGCATGCTAACGATTCCGCAAGCTTACTGCATTACGTATATCGAGTATATTAAGACGAACTTATTTCCCCAAAACTCATTAAACTTATTGTCACTACCTACAGCTCTTCACTGGAAATAATTCAATCTTGACATCTCCGTTGAAAAAAATAAAAGGAGGATTGAATGAAGCAATGAATGAATGAATCAACCAATCAATCAATCAATGAAAAAATTGTAAAAGAAAGGAAACAAAGAAATATTGCTGCGCAGCAAATTACTTGATCAATGAAACCCGTGGTTGTTTAATTGTTAACATCTTGAATTTAGTGAGATGGTTTCCATTCAGGGCTGAAGCAAATTCGTCTCTCGTAAACATTAATTTATACTTTTATTAATTTCAGTAATTACACTGTCAGATATTTTTATTTTATTTTCTGTATCCTAAATTAGGTCCAGCTGATATAGAACAATGAAAATACATAATACATTCCTCTAAAGTCTTTGAGATACCAAAAGACCTTACTTTACATTTCCAATTCCTCTGCAATTGTGCTCTGTGCATGCACATAATAACGGTGATTCACCAGTTATATACTGAAATTTTCTATTGGAACAATGGACTGATTAGAACGGTATGACGTACTTAATTACGTTCCTGAATTCATGGCCACTAGTTAAGATTTGCTCATAAGAAAGTGAAGGCTGCTATGAGGTTTGTAAAAGGGCGGGCATATTGCTATGTTTATTGAATTTAACATGATTTTAAAACAATTATAAGCGACAGAATCAGTATTAATACTAAAATGCTGGTATGCGGCGGGCGGGCATCTACCACTGAACACATGCAGTACATCCAGATCACGTGACCGTAGCAGTCGATTCTCGCCTGCTAACACTATTAATGTGTTTTTATTCACTATGAATGTGCATACGAGGACCTCTCAAGAAGAACACCGTAGTATTTGGTGTGCAAACAGAATATCCACGTCAAGATATAAAGATTGCCTTTTATGAGTTTAAACATTTTAAATTCGTTAAGCACCAGAGCTGGGAAATAAAACTTATATGATTGCAAACTCATTTTTATTATCACATTAAAAGTGTGGGTGTTCCGATATTTGTCATTTTGCTAACCATTGGAACAGACTTCGAGGTTCATTCCAATAGATTTGAAAATATAACATAGGCGCAGGCATGGGTGCGTGGTAAAAAGCTTACTTCCCGAGTTCAGTCCCACTGCATGGCATCTTCAGCAAGTGTCTTCTACTATAGACTCGGGTAACCAAAGCCTTCTGAGTGGACTTCGTAGAGAGAAACTGAAAGAAGCCTTTCGTATATATACATGTGTGTGTGTGTATGTGTGTGACTTTGTGTCTGTGTTTGTCCCCCCATACTGATTGACAACCGGTGTTGGTATGCTTACGTCCCCGTAACTTAGCAGCCCGGCTAAAGAAACAGACAGCATAAGAATTTGGCTTTAAAGAATAAGTCTTGGGATCGAATATTCAACAAAAACCCTTCAAGTCGGTGCTCCAGTATGACCGCAGTCAACAAACTGAAATAAGTAAAAGAATAAAAGAATAAAGTAAATATATTTTAATCGAAGCGATCCTCTGTACTTACAAAATCACACGAAAATATGCACCCATGTACCCACCCATTAATTACCACGTGGATTAATTAATATAGTGGGTTTTACGAAGATAATAAATGAAACTAAATAGTAATTTTATGCACAACATGGCGTAATTTAAGAAGAACTGTAATGTACTTAAGCAATTTCATACCATTGATGTGCGATGGTAGAATTAAACATCAAAGCAGAAAGAGCTGGAGTTACTGAAAGATATTGAAAGTCCTTCGTTCTTCTCCTAGTGGTGACTAAATCTTTCACATAGTGTGCAACCGTTCTGCATCTTGTACAGATATCTCATGAAGGCTAATAAATGAAAAAAATAGTAAATTTATGCACGACACGGCGTAAATAAGAACTGAAATGTACTTATAAATCATTTTATACTATCGATGTGCGAAAATTGATAGTGTGTGTGAAATAACCATCAAAGTAGAAAGTGCAGGAGTTACTAAAAGATAATAGAAGCCCTTAGTTCTTCTCCTCGAGGTGACTAAATCTTTCATCTTGTTTGAAACCTTTCTGCTTCTTGTACAGATATCTCAGAGTTAGAAGCGCTTCAGCCCTTGTCCTATACGCTTCATTTGAATGGAGCACCGAAAATTGAATCTGCCTTCGCTTTCAGAAAAGGTTCCGTCTACGATCTGATATCAACCGCAGAGATCTCCAAATGGTCTTAGTTTCCTTGGTTAACTTTCTTCACTTGTTTGAACTCCAGATCAATCTCCTGCGCACGGATCGCATTCAAGTGGAATGCTGACTTCCTTGTGGCATGAGGTTGGATTTCATCTTCTGGCAAGAGCCTCATCAAACGAGTCCTTGATTTTCTTCATTTGGTGAGAAAGTTAAGTCTGTTTTTCCTGGGAACTGCTCTGAAATAAAAGAAACATGCCTGGCGGAAGAAATGGTACTGACATCTGTAACGGAAAGATATATCTATCCCACCTTAGATTCCCTTATATTTCCCAGTCAGGGGCTTAATGCAAAATACAAAACGGATCTCCTGCAGCTGCTTTCATTTTTATCGATTTCCTCGAGAAATCGGTTATTTTGGCGTGATGATGCACGCCCACACAGTTAGCCCCTATACACACACAGAGACACATACACACAGGCACATACACATACACTCACGTGCACCCCACCATATATTCACACACACGCACACACACATATATATATGTACACATATATACATATACATACATACATACACATCTCTCTCTCTCTCTCTCTCTCTCTCGCTCTCTCTCTCTCTCTCTCTCTCTCTCTCTCGCTCTCTCTCTCTCTCTCTCTCTATATATATATATATATATATATATATATATATATATATATACGTAGATATGTATGCATGTATGAATGTATGTATGTATACAGTTTCTGAAGGAACGGTACTGATACTGTTATCTACCACCTTAGCAACAATGACAATATAATAACAACGATGAAAACAACCACAGATAGCAATAATGACAATAACAACAACAAAAGCAACAACAGCAGCAGCAGCAAAAACGATGAAAAGTAGTCGCAACTACAACAACAAATACTAACGCTATTATAACCAGCTTCGTTGTTATTAGACAGTTAAGACAGCCATTACTGATAAGAGAAAGTGAAGAAATGTTGTCTCTGCAGTGATAAGAAAACCAATCTCAGATCTACACCATTACATATATATATAGAAAAAAAGAAATGATAATAGTAGTAGTAGTAGTAGTAGTAGTAGTAGTAGTAGTAGTAGTAGTAGTAGTAGTAGTAGTAGTAGTAGTAGTAGTAGTAGTTGTAGTAGTAGTAATAATAATAATAATAATAATAATAATAATAATGATAATAATAATGATAATAATAACAATAATGATAATAATAATAATAATACTCATAATGATAAAAGCTAAAAATCTTAAACGAGTAAAAAAAAAACAAATAAACAGTTAAACAAATAATAATTTTTTTTTCTATTTTTGATATCAAGAAAGCAGAGTTTAGTTCTATAGTGACACTTTAGATAGCAATCATATATTTACAATCGTAACGGGTGTGCATTTAAATCAGGATTATGTTTTTTGGTGGGGTTTTTGTTTTTTGTTGTTGTTTTTTTTTCTTGCTTCTTTGTTTTTTTTCTCTTTATTTGGTGGGGGTGGGGATGTGTTTCCCAAATCTCCATTACGAAAGTCACGTTGATATCGATTTTAAAGACAAAATATCAAACGCGCGCGCGCGCATATGTATATATATACATATATAAAATTAGTGTACATTTAAACACAAAAGAGGTGACCCTAACAGGACGCCTTACCTGCTAGAAGGAACAGTCAAAGTGCAGACCACAGTTAAGAGCAATTTCGAATGGAATGAAAAATAAAAACATTTGCGATAAGGAAGAAAGAAAAGTCCAGAGATATGACAGGTTCGCTTGGGAAGTTAAGCAGTTGTGGTCGATGAAAAAGGTAGCAGTAATACCAATAATTGTCGGAGCCCTGGGAACATTGAGCAAAAATCTCGAGAAGTACGTGGAACAAGTAGTGGCTGCAATAAGGGTGGAGCACTTGCTGAAAACAGCATAATAATAATAATAATAATAATAATAATAATAATAATAACAATAATAATAATAATAATAATAATAACTGTTTACACAAATAGGATAGGTCAAGGAAAGAGTAAAGATACAATAAAGAGTTAAAATAATAGTTATTATTATTAATAATAATTATATTTGTAGTACTAAATAATAGTATTTATCATAATAAAATGTTTATCAATTAATGTAATTTTTACTTATTAGTAGGCATTTCAAAGTAAGTAAAAATTACATTAATCGATAAACACTTTCTTATGATAAATACTATTTCTTAGTACTACAAACATAATTATTAATAATTCTCACACTTATTGCAGCGGTCCTTCAGTTTTTCTAAACCCTGTAAAGTTTGGGCCTTCAACTAGGCTTTTCGCGTCACCCTTAAAACCAGGAAGTTTTCAGCACCCCCTCGTAAATTCATGTTGTAAATGTAAAAATAGAAAAGAAACACAAAATATCAGATGGAATTTGATGTTGTGGTTGTCAACTTCTGGAAACAAGAGTAGCTTTATGTCCGTACTCTGAATGCTGTGTTCCATCACTACATGCAATAAGTGAATTATTTTCAGAGACACAATAACTCTACTGTTTTGACCGTTGTCACCTTCTTAGAAATTGATATTTGCTTATCGCAGCCTCGATGTTGAAATGGTATAGGCTCATACGTAGAAAACAATGTTCTTATTGGACTTACGTTTCCGGTTCATCATTTCACGTAATTCCTTTTTTTCTGTAATTAAAGCCTTTGACACCTTTCACGAGTATGACTTTATCATCAATAATGCTTAATGCTCGCATTAAGGAAATCAATAGACCTTCATTTTTTTTTTTTTTTGCTAGCTTCATTATATGATGAGAACTTCAAATAATGAATTTTAAATAAATTTTAAATAAACAGACACCCTAGAATACAAACCCTATGAACATGACTCCATTTCTTGTTGTAGGAGTAACTACACGTCATTCTACATGGTTATAACAGCAGGTATTTTAGGGAATAATATATCTCAAATAATGATTATCATCTTTAAAAATTAGACATACATTTTGGATCACGTCGTCTTTGATACACAATAGGAAAGAAAAGATGGGATAGTCAGATCGGGAACGTCTTTGATCAGACTTCTCGATCGAAGCTAATTTCGGGATAAAATGCAACAACAATAAGGAAATCAACTCTATTTCATTTCTAGCAGAAAATTAATAAACGACACCTCATCCACTTTCTTTATATTAATATATCGAAAGGAATAAAGGCGGTAAGCTGCCGGAAAAATATTGTCGTGGCATTTCGTCCGTCTTTGCATTTTGACTTCAAATTCCGCTGAGGTCGACTTCACCTTTCATCATTTTGGATTCGATAAAATAAGTACCAGTGTACCACTGGAGTCGATGTAATCGATTTGCCCCCCATCCACCACCCAAACCCCAAATTGCTGGCCTTGTGTCAAGATTTGAAACCAATAGATAGGAAGAAATAAACAGCCAGGCAAACATAAATTTCAAGGTAGTGTCGAATATATTAAGTATTAAAACATTCATGGAACAAAAGAGCACAATGTTCAGTTGGCATTCTAGATTAAATACCTTGTTCTCTTTTTCGAAAAGATAAATAATGTTTCTAAAAGTAGTTTAAAGAAAAGCAATAATAAAAAAACATTCGCTAGCCTACTCGTTTAGTGAATTTATCTTCAATAGGAATAAATTATGTATGTGTGTGTGCGTGTATGTATATGTATGTATATGAGTGTATGCAATATGCATATATATACATATATATATATATATATACAAATATGTGTGTGTATGTGTGGGGCTGGGGGTTGCGCGCGTGTGTTTGAAGATCTATGAATATAGCAGGCTATTAAATCATGTCTAGACATACAAAGAGATATATGAGTTTAGAAGTGGAAGTTTTTATTAATTATATTTCTATAAGTTTATAGTACATTTGTGTATATATTTATAACATATAACAAAATGAGGAGGTATGAGAGGTGAATATTTATTTACTTAACCACGTGACTTCCATTGGGTTACAGCCATTTCACAACCTTCTTCATGCCGCATGACTCTCTGAATTCCCATCTTATACAACTGATTTATATACATATATGTCTATATATATATCAAAACCTTCCCAGACTAGTTCTGTAGTGCGTCAAAAGATAGCGGCACATGGTTGCGTGCGCAGTGAGAGCTAGCAGTGACCTTCAGGAAGCAGTGTACTGAATGACATCACTGTGTTTACTTCTCAAATTGTGAAATTTGTGTCTTTTTTTTAATCATTGTAGTCTGCGATTTTTGTTATGGACAGGAAGATGGAACAAATATCCAATGTGAGATTTTGCGTTAAACTTGGGAAATCTACTACAGAAACATTTAACATGTTGTTAAATGACGGGCTTCTTTCAGTTTCCATCTACCAAATCCACTCACAAAGGTTTGGTCGGCCCGAGGCTATAGTAGAAGACACTTGCCCAAGGTGCCACACAGTGGGACTGAACCCAGAACCATGTGGTTGGTAAGCAAGCTACTTACCACACAGCCACTCCCGCGCTCAAAAGAAATTGTTATTGCTAATTCTCCAGATATCAAAAATATCCTTGGGTATTATATCAATGTCGTTTGAAAGAAATTGTTTCTAGAAAGCTAAGAGCATGTCTCTTTTAACTGAATCGCAGATATCATTTGAATCTCCTATTGAGAAATTGTGAGAAGAATTTAGGATACATAGGTTTCCCGAGATATTTACAAGATTTTTATGATGCTTTAATACGCCGATACTTTGATGGACTTATCTGATGTAATCATATATCACTGTCATGTTTTTCCAACTTTACATCCATCCAACAAAATTTATGACTGAGGGTGGAATCTAATTAGTATTGATATTTGTCACTTCTTCCCCACTAATGTATTGCTTATTCGAGTCATCAACGCTTGTTTTAATTTTATTATGAAATACCACAATTTCTAAATTATTTGACTTAAATGAAAATGGACTCTTGCATAACTTATCAGGGAATAATGCCAATAACTTTTACTGAACTGGAGCGACTTTTGTGCATTTTAACGTACTGTATTCTATTTAATTAAAAACTTATTTTAATCACTTGGATAATATTGGATAATTGCTTAAATAGCCTAATATAGTTCACCCAGTCATATGATTATATAATTTGCCTGAGTCCAGACATAAGCTTATTCACATAAATATATGCAGTTAAGTCAGTTGGTTTGATTTTGAGACCTTAAAATTTGCTTACCAACCACATGGCTCCGGGTTCAGTCCTACTGCGTGGCACCTTGAGCAAGTGGCTTCTACTATAGTCTCGAGCTGGCCAAAGCCTTGTGAGAGGATTTGGCGGACGGAAACTGAAAGAACCCCGTCGTATATGTATAAATGTGTGTGTTTGTTTTTGTCCCCCCCCCCACACACACAATCGCTTGACAACCGATGTTGGTGTGTTTACGTCCCAGTAACTTAGCGGTTTGGCAAAAGTGACCGATAGAATAAGTAGTAGGCTTACAAAGAATAAGCCCTGGAGTCGATTTGCTCGACTCAAGGCGGTGCTCCGGCATGTCGCAGTCCAGTGACTGAAACAAATAAAAGAATAAAAGAATTAGCTTCAAATTTTTGTGAGTGATTTGTCCTTTTATGACGGCATGGTTGTCTGGCGTAGGCATAAGTTTTCAAAGCGAAAATAATAATACCAAACCTGGTACTTGGATGGTACTTATTATATTGATAGGCGCCTCGGTAGGGATGAAACGCGCGATCCAAAATCAGACTACGAAGTGTTGCATCTAAATACCATTCGTCATTCTTCTGCCAATCCAGCAGCCCCTAACCATAGATATTTAAAATATAGATTAATAGATATTGATTTCAAATTTTCGCACCTGGCCAGCAATTTCTAGGGAAGGAGTAAGTCGATTACATCGATTCCAGTGTTCAACTAGTTCTTATTTTATCAACCGCAAAATGATAAAGGGAAAATTCGACAACAGCACAATTTGAACACAGCGTGAAAATTTTGATAAATATTAACAAGATGTGTGACGTGCCAAAAGAAAAAACACGGATATATGACAGTGGATAGTTAATGGAGTTCCATCAGAAAACTCTTTCTCTTTTCATATCGTGGGAAACCTTTTCAACCTTCTATCACCAAAATTCATATCTCATTGAATGTTCTCCGTATTACATACTGCACTTCATTTATGAATTCCTGACAGACGAGTTTACTCTTCACAGCATATAGTATGACGACTCTTAACAGAATCTTTTTCTCTTGTGTTATCTCAACCCAAATAAGGAAATTGTGAAGATTTTCATCATTACAATAGCGAACTGCATTGGTCTCTTATTGTCAGAGGGAGCCAGTTACATACACTTCTATCTCCGTCTATCAGAAAGAACATATTCTCCTTCCTCGCTTCACTTATTGCAGTTCCTTCTATAGTCGCATTAGCCACTGTATCCAGACGCTTTTCGTCCCATTTCTCCCACATTTCTCAAATACGACAACTTAAATTTGTTCAAACTAATCTTCAGCTGCAATATCTTGCCCATGATCTTTCACAGATAGGAACTACAAACATCATGAGCACCTTTCTTTACTCGAGACCGAGCACATGAAACAGAAGTGTCAGTGATATTTAAATGTTTAAATGTCCGGAATGAGTAACCATTAATGCGATTATACGATTTGTTGGGGACTCTTAACCTCATGTTTAGATTCGAAAATGCTACATTTGAAAAAGAATTAACGTAGTTTATGCTTTTTAAGAAACATTTATTTTATTAAAGATGATTTCTCTGAATATTTTACTTCAGTCTGCATGTATTATAATTTACCAAGATATGTATCTGTTATAACGCATCAAAAAAAAAAGAGAGAGAGAGACGCGTCTCCATATTCTACGTATTCATTTATAGAGATTGAATGTTTCGCTTTTCTTCCATTCCTCGATAAGCTTTATTTTGCTATGTATTAACAACTCTACTCTACATATCACAGAAACTGATGGCAAAATTAGAATACCCCATATTTCATTTTGTTTTGTTCTGTTTTGGCTTTCGTTTCTGTTTTGGGGAGATTCGTATACTAAATGTCGAAAATCCAACAGCAAGATGTGGATATAACTTTTACACACAAGCATATAAATGTATACAAGCATATAAATGCATAAAATGCATGCAGAGATGCGATTAACTAATCATTATTACTTTCTTTTACTTGCTAATCTCAGAATATCAATAATTTCTTAGTTGTTTCACATTTCATATAATACACATTGATTAGGGAGGCGGTGGAGTTTTATTAATCGGGAAAAGCTGTAGCTGTGCAAAGAACTAGCTCTATGCGTCGATAACTTTCTTAACCCATGCCAAGCTGAATAGCTAATGTTACTATAAAGATACATGACAATAGGAGCACAGATAATAAGATATGTGATAAAATTGTATACATAAACACACACACACACACACATAAATGTTTATATTATGAAAATGTGAAGTCTTTGAGAAAATGTGATGCAAATAACTTTAAGGGTGAATCATGAAGTGGATACACCAATAAATAATCCTTTTTACTATAGGTGTACAAAGCCTGAAATTTGGGTGAAGAGGTTAAGTCGATTACAACGACTCCAGCACTAGACTGGTCCTTATCTTATCGATAGCGAAAGGATGAAAGGCAAAGTCGACTGCGGCGGAATTTTAACTCAGAATATAAAGACGGACCAAATGCCGCTAAGAATTTTGTCCGGTCTGCTAACGGTTCTGTCAGCTTGCGGTGTTATGCATTTATAAATAATTTCATGAAATATAATGAGTTAAAAATACATTTCACAGAAAAAGGGTCGAAGACTGCCTGCAGGATATTATCTTTTCTTCCATTCTAGAGATTTTACCCGATATATTACATGCTCTTATTTATAGCTCCATACTGGTAGATGTCTGGTATTGTAATACCGTATTACTTGGTTGGAATCATAAGTTGGATATGTCGCAGTGTGCATATAAACTACAAAACAGGATTCATTGTTTATAAAATATTTAGTTGCACCATCTTACGTGTGCTGCATTCAAAAAGGAATGAATTTAGTTATGTAATGTAAATTACATCATCAAATTGTATTGTCAGTCTCCAGAGATGCGTAACTTTAATTCGTAATATTACTGGACAAGTGACAAGATTGCCATCACTGTATATGTAAACAACTGATGCAATTTCATTATAAAATTTGCATTGTATAAGTTATAATGATTGTTCATTGATGAAATACGTATATACATAAACATGTATATACATACATATGCATAAAATATTTATGTATGTTCACGTGTATGTGTGTATTAGGAAGACGCATAACTTAGTGTATTCAGCTCGGCTCATGATCGTAAGGTTATGAGATCGATGCCCGGTGACGTGTTTTATCCTTGAACAAAACACTCTATTGCACGTTGCTCCAGTACATTCATCCGGCAAAAATTACTTGTGCCTGTCGTTCATCGGCCACACCTGTCACACTCTGTATCACATTGAATCTCCCTGAGAACTACGTTAAGGGTGCGCATGTCTGTGGAGGGGTCAGCCACATGTCCGCTAATTTCATTAACATTTAGTTCACGGACAAACCAACTGGATCACTCGTCATCGTAACCGATGAAGTGGCCAGCATATACCTATCTATCTATCTATCTATCTATATATCTAGATAGATAGATAGATAGATAGATAGATAGATAGATAGATAGATAGATAGATAGATAGATAGATAGATATGTTTCTTTATTAGCCACACAGGGCTCAACTAGGAAGGGACAAAATACAAATGTAGAGTTTTTCTTTTGAAGGGGGGCGAAAACAAAGCAGAAAAAAAAACAAACAAAAGTGGGGACAACGATGAAAAAAAACATCGCAAAACGTTTGGGGTACTTACAAAAAATACGAAATAATACAGAAAATTCCCAATAAATGGGGAGGTTATCCGTGGAAAGAAAAACCTACGAAAAGACCACGGTAACCTCGGTCCTTAGTGTCACAATTTGTTAAATAAAATTTCTTTTATTTATGCAAGAAACGTAAGCAACTCTCTATTTACAAAATTTTAAAACAGATAGATAGATAGATAGATAGATAGATAGATAGATAGATAGATAGATAGATAGATAGATAGATAGATAGACAGACATGCTTTATATGCGTAGTTATGTTTGGATATTTTTGTGTAATTGTGAGCATGCGCATTACTAAGTTAATATATAGCGAAAATAAATTCATGAATATGTGTTATGTATGTATATACAAAAAAGAGCATAAATACTAGTATTAACAAACATACACATACATACATATATGTGCGTGTATGTTCCTAAGTGTGTAAATGTCTTTGCATGTACGTGCATTTGTAGGTATGCTTATATGTATATTTATTTATATGCGCATAAGATATACCATAGTGATTATATACGTGTTTTAAACCTTATATTTCGTGTACACTTGAGAATATTACATAGAAAACATGACATGCCATTTAACAAACAACATCAAACGTTATCATATATTTTGTTTTCAGTGTGTTAATTAACTTTCTTAGCAAAACTCGAAACCTATTAATCATAAGGGAAATACAATATTTGTCAACAAACTTCTACATTATATAAGAATTAACATATGCAGCACTAACGGAAGAAATTGCATTCCAGGAACTGATCGGGATCAATTACATTTTTTGCATCAAGTATTCAGGAAAATGTAATCGTTGATACAGATATATTTAATTAAATGTCCTTTTTCTTAATTACGAAATTATTCTTTTGCAGTTTTAGTCATCTACAAGTAAACTTTCTAGTTAAATTACATACCCTTATGTGTGTGTGTTTATATATATATATATATATGTGTGTGTGTGTGTGTGTGTGTGTGTGTGTGTGTGTAAATGAACGTGTATTTTTCCAATGTGTACAAATAACACGGAAAAAATAAATAAATAGTTACCAGAATAGCAAAAATTCACATAAGTACCAAGGATGTAACGGCCTACTTATAAAGATAGAAATTCCAGGGTTTAGTTAAATGATTTTATATGGTGTAGATAAATAAACAAATGGAGTTAAACGCAAATGTTATTCAAATCTTTAAACTTCCAACTTATGTTTCGAAACATTTCGGAAGTATAACGATTTGAATAACACCTGCATTTAACTCCATTTTTTAAATCTCTCTCTCTCTCTCTCTCTCTCTCTATATATATATATATATATATATATATATATATATATATATATATATATGACAAGCTTGTTTCAGTTTTTCTCTACCTGTTCCACTCACAAGGCTTTGGTCGGCCCGAAGCAACAGTAGAATACACTTGCCCAATGTGCCACGCAGTTAAGCAGTTGGAGTGAACTCGGAGCCATGTGGCTGGGGAGCAAACTTTTAAAATACCCACGCCTGCGCCTATATGTGTACATACATATATATATATATATATATATATATATATATATATATATATATATATATATATATATATATATATATATATATATACATACATATAAGGGTTGAAATTTATAGAAAAACAAAAACCGAAGACAGGTGTATGAACAACAAGAAGTGTATTAGTTTGACGCTCGGGAAAAATGAAAAAAAAAGTCTTTTACGTTTAGGGCCTACGCTCTTCAGCAGAAAGGAATAAAAGTAAAGAAAATAGACAGAGAATGAAAAAATTTGTAGACTTCAGCGGTCCAACATGGCGAATGGCTTATTTAAAACAGTTTGATTCGGAACAGTTCGATTCGGCCCCAAGCAAATTAAAGTTCGTAGGCTCCTTGCAGAAACCCATCTCATCGAATTGAGCTATGCCGGAAGTCCAAGAGGTCTAGCAGATCCTGGGCTTCTATTGGTCAGGACGGATTATATGATATTATCAGAAGTGAGATCGACATACCAGTGACACCAAATGCGTTGAAAAAGAGAATTTCTAGGAATGCGTGGCTGGACAAGAAGCTGATGGTGTCTTGTTGCCTGGCCCGTCTTTGAAAGGACTAACGGAATATGAGATATGTGTTCGGTGTGTATGTGTATGGCAGCTGTATGAATGCGTAGATTGGGTATCTAATGCGTATGTGTATGTATCTCTTATGCCTGTGGGAAGGCTCATGTGTGTAAACTATAGTGTGGATGAGAGCTGGTGGCATCAGCTCCTTGGTGCGTATGTTCGTGTTTGCTAGGGAGTGTAATTACCTGTGCGGGTGCGCATTAATTATTTGTGAGTACTTGCCGGTGCGAATATGCGACAGCTGTGTATATCAGAATTCCGTTGTTTTTACTTTATTGATAAGATAAAGGAAGGAGAGAGAGAGAGAGAGAGAGAGAGAGAGAGAGAGAGAGAGAGAGAGAGAGAGAGAGAGAAGGAGGAGACCAGAGTGGTAACGCGTATTATTCTGGAACAGGTAGGAACGAGAGAAATTGCTCGTTAGAAAATGCTTTGGAGAGAATTTAAACCAACACTCCTAAAAAGTTTTTAGAACGATCGGAGATATATGCATTCATCTATTGAGCAATTTCTTTCACTCAGTTACGCCCATAGTGGTATAATAATATTGAACTAGTATATATACATACATATATACAGATAGATTTAGTTATCGATATGGACGTAAATACATATATATATGTGTGTGTGTGCCTGTGCGTGAATGTGTGTGTGTGTGTGTGTGTGTGTGTGTGTGTGTGTGTGTGTGTGTGTGTGTGAAATGAATTATTCGGCAATTAGATGTATGTGATAATTAACAAATATTTAATTGTCTAGGCGATTTAATATATCCAGTATTGTTAAATATTGATAAGTTTTCATTACTAAGTTTCACATCAAAGAAGGGTTCACCAAGTAACATATCAAAGGATATATAATATGTTAACGGATTATTGTCGGCATGCTGTAAATATCGGACTGATAAAACTTTTGTTTCCATCCAGAAGATCAATAAGGTTATTTCATCTGTTGTAATTTACCACTTAGTGTATAGCTCCATGGTGCTAATTTAGATACTTCCGCACTTTGTTCCAGATACCCTTTAAAAATTTTTTTGTATTGCAGAATATTCTTCTGTTTTGCACTGTTGGCACTTTGTTGTGCCGCTTATGTTCAGCGTTCTGTTTTGTCATTGACCAGTCAATATTAAAGGAGTTAATACATTAGTCTCCGAGTTTGCATACCAGACAGGATGGCGCTAACGTAATAATTTGTTCCTAGTTCTCCGAGATACGTCTATGAACGTGTTTTGCATCTGCCTTCGCTTACACCGATATAGTATACATTGGTGACGCTTAGTAACTTTTCCATTTTTTATAGCATAACTATGCTACAGAAAGTAAGTTTTGCACCTATATTGACTACATTCCATTTCGCTTCAACTTCGTATGTGCGCATTTTGCTGTTTTTCACTATTATCAATTCTATGAGTGTGTGTGTGTGTGTGTGTGTGTGTGTGTTTCTGCGTTCCTTAAATCTATAGTAAATTATAGTAAAGAACATTTTACGCTGATTTAATGAGCCAACATCTAATGAAGTAGCCATCCTTATGGTTGGTGATCCCATTGAAAATCATGATATTCTCATTCGTGTTCAAGATTTTACAACCTTAAACGTGTTTCACAGACTCATCCCTCTTATGATGCTCTCCAGTATACTCTTATTCTGTGGAATAGATAAGATGGGTGTCATTTCAATATTCCAAGGATTGAACCTTCAACAGGTTAGCCAATTACAAACAAAAAGGTGTCGTCAAATGAGTTCTATTCTTACCAACTGAACAATCAAATCAATCAAATCAATTACACAAGTCAAATAAACTTTATTTTCAATTACATATTTTCTACGTTATCTCAACAACCAGCTATAGTTATTTCAAATACACTCCTCTACAACGAACAGGTTTCATTACAAAATGAAAATAGTTTCACAGTTTTAATTTGAACCAAAATTACAGTATTGCATTACGAGAGTGACGATGTGTGAATATAAAAGTAATGTTTCTCCGAATTAGTCACGTGTATTATAATAAAACTGCTTATTATCTATCTACCAAATTATGTTTTTGACTCAAGAACTCTTTTTTACAACTAAAATAACATCGACAACTAGTTTGGATCGCGCAATTTTGAGGTCATATTCGGACTATATTTCGATTTGCTTCCAATGCTTCATTTTCGCCCGATGTTTCACGCATGCGTAGAATTCTACTCAAACAAACATTTATGAAAATGTATACATAAATATTGTATTAACATAAGCCACAATAAAAAAAATTGCATTAAAAAACTTACATTTTTTTATATGTTATGAGGAAATGCAGTCACACACACTCTCTCTCTCTCTCTCTCTCTCTCTCTCTCTCTCTCTCTCTCTCTCTCTCTCTCTCTCTCTCTCTCTCTCTCTCTCTCTCTCTCTCCTCTGTCTCTATCTCTCGCACAAAAAAGATGTATGCATATGTATTTATGGGTGAAGGTAAAGAATACGCACTCCCGGTGATTAGTGCTAGGGTTACGCCGAAAACGGGCGGTGTGCCTATTCTTTACATCCGGTCTGTACGTATGTATGAAAGATGCGTGAAAGAGAGAGAGAGACAGATAGAGAGAGAGACATAAATAGAGAGCGATTGAGTTCCACTTACACATACATGCAAAAAAATTCATACATCACAACACTCTCTCTCTCTCTCTCTCTCTCTCTCTCTCTCTCTCTCTCTCTCTCACGCACACACGCGTCCATTTCATATACACGTACCTCTAACACTCTCTCCTCATTTTCACTTTTTCCTCTCACTTAAAAGCAAATGTCGCCTTTTCACTTTATCCCCTCCTTCAATTTCTGCTCTCTTCAAAGCATGCAAAAATTAAAACAGTTTTACGGAAATTAACGAAAATTCAGATTATCCCATATATGTCGAGTTGACAACTTAGCTTTTTGCAACGACAGAAAGCCATAAAATAAATTCTTTTGACACACATACACACACTCTAGGTAAAACGTCTGTGCGAATTATGTTACTTCTTGCAGTGTGCACGCGCAAATTTACAGCTCAAATCCAATTGAAATGATCTTTTTCTATTGCGTAATTTGTGTTTGTGATGAGCGTTCTTAAAAACCTGGTCTTTGATATAAACTTAAAAAGAAGTTTTACCAGAAAACCTGTCCTTTGTGTCTTCTTTCAAGCATGTCCGAGGTGACATTTCTGTCCCCACCTTATTTTTTTCCCTAAATTTCTTCCAATTCCTATCTTTGTGATACAGGAGATTAGGATTTCACCCACAAAATACGTTCTCAGTATTTTTATTTTCTCCCTCTCCACACAAAATTCATTTTTTACTTTTTTCAAATTTTTGTTCTTGGTAATACATGGAGAAAAAGCAGAGAGCACGAATCTTTAAGAATTTTACCCATTATCTCACCTCTTTCAAAAAGCTACACAGTCCCAATGTTTTACTGTTAGCTTTTTGGAAAACGGGGAAGTATCTTCAGAAATAATGTCGTTTACCTGTTGTTTCTAGCATGTCGAGTTTTCAGGTGGTGGTCTGGCATTTTTTAAGTCTACTATTTCAGTAGAATTCTACGCATGCCGGGAAACATCAGCCAAAGGGGAAAGATTAGGAGATTTTAGCTTTCTGAAGGCTGGTATGTGATGGGCGGGCGAGATGGAGGAAGGGGCATTGAGTGCTTCTTTAAGAAAAATTAAACTATAAATAAATGTATATATATATATATATATATATATATATATATATATATATATATATATATATATATAGTGTAGTATATTGCCACTTAAGTGTGGCTGACCCCTAGGGGTGGATGTTACTGTTGCTTTTAGCCCCAGGAGGACATCTCCTCCAGCTGGCTTATCGACACACGACTGTGTCCTGTTTGCCAAGGGAAGTTATCCCTCTCACCTCGATCTGCAGCACGAACGTATCCGGATTTCAGGGTTATTTCCCTTCGTCGGCGTCCGACAGCTGATGACCTTGGTGAGAGAGACAAAAACCTGGCAAACTTATATCTTCTTTTCCAGTGAAATTCTTCACTGATATTGAAAAGGTGAAAACAAGCAATGTTAATTCTCTAAATGAAGTATTAACAGTAACTGCACGATAAAGTGTAGTATATTGCCACTTAAGTGTGGCTGACCCCTAGGGGTGGATGTTTCTGTTGCTTTTAGCCCCAGGAGGACATCTCCTCCAGCTGGCTTATCGACACACGACTGTGTCCTGTTTGCCAAGGGAAGTTATCCCTCTCACCTCGATCTGCAGCACGAACGTATCCGGATTTCAGGGTTATTTCCCTTCGTCGGCGTCCGACAGCTGATGACCTTGGTGAGAGAGACAAAAACCTGGCAAACTTATATCTTCTTTTCCAGTGAAATTCTTCACTGATATTGAAAAGGTGAAAACAAGCAATGTTAATTCTCTAAATGAAGTATTAACAGTAACTGCACGATAAAGTGTAGTATATTGCCACTTAAGTGTGGCTGAACCCTAGGGGTGGATGTTACTGTTGCTTTTAGCCCCAGGAGGACATCTCCTCCAGCTGGCTTATCGACACACGACTGTGTCCTGTTTGCCAAGGAAAGTTATCCCTCTCACCTCGATAACTTCCCTTGGCAAACAGGACACAGTCGTGTGTCGATAAGCCAGCTGGAGGAGATGTCCTCCTGGGGCTAAAAGCAACAGTAACATCCACCCCTAGGGGTCAGCCACACTTAAGTGGCAATATACTACACTTTATCGTGCAGTTACTGTTAATACTTCATTTAGAGAATTAACATTGCTTGTTTTCACCTTTTCAATATCAGTGAAGAATTTCACTGGAAAAGAAGATATAAGTTTGCCAAGTTTTTGTCTCTCTCACCAAGGTCATCAGCTGTCGGACGCCGACGAAGGGAAATAACACTGAAATCCGGATACGTTCGTGCTGCAGATCGAGGTGAGAGGGATAACTTCCCTTGGCAAACAGGACACAGTCGTGTGTCGATAAGCCAGCTGGAGGAGATGTCCTCCTGGGGCTAAAAGCAACAGTAACATCCACCCCTAGGGGTCAGCCACACTTAAGTGGCAATATACTACACTTTATCGTGCAGTTACTGTTAATACTTCATTTAGAGAATTAACATTGCTTATATATATATATATATATATATATGGGAGAATATACAAATAATAACAACAGACGAGGACAGGTGGTGTAAATAACAAAAGTATATATTAGTATGACGCTCGGGAATACGGAAAGTCTTTGACGTTTCGAGCTACGCTCTTCAACAGAAAGAATACGGAGACAAGGAGAAAAACACGGAGAAAAAAAATTGAATAGTGTTCAGTCAACGGTCAATCATAATAATGGCCGATCATAACAATGACTGACCGGAAGTTAGAAATTCTTATTTCAGGAGAGCTAAGAAAGGGGGAGCTAAATATATATATATATCCCAGATTCGTAATCTCTGTATGTTTCTACGTAGATAACTAAAAACAAAAAGAAATTCAAAAATGTTACAAATGAAGAAATTGCCGTGAAGATAAGAGGAAATCAAAATATTGAAAACGTGATTTCTGGACAAAATTGTATTACCCCCCGTTTATATGATGAAACAATACATAGTTTCTGGTCCTTCTTAAGAACAGGAAGCACTTTCATGCAAATTACACTTTTAATTCACTTTTAAACAATTCACTTTTAAACACACAGTAACTTCCATTATTCCATTAACTATATATATCAGCTGTGCCGATTCTGCCCATAAGAAAGGAGCAAATAATACACTGTGCTTGTAGGTCATAACACCCGGGCAACGCCGAGATGCAATACTAGTGTGTGTTTGTATGTGTATGTGTAAATATATATGTGTGTGTGTGTATGTATATATATATATCTATGTGTGTGTTTTCATATGTGTATATAGGAATATATACACGATAACAGGATTGGAACATTAATCGAAATTAATCTAAAAACAAAATCAAAATAGAAGGAGCAGACGACAGAGACCGCCACAACAATTAGACATTACATTTACACTACAATCGTCTGTAATCGATATTGCTATCCTAAATCATATGATTGCTTCTACTGGTTGTTCTGAATGGCAGTAAGAGGGTGAGTGAATAGTCAGTGAGAGAGAGAGGGGGAGAGGGGGAGGGAGAGAGAGAGAGACAGACAGAGACAAAGACAGACAGACAGACAGAGCAAGACAAAGAGAGTGAATCTGGGAGAGAGAGAATGATTACGAGACAGAAAGAGAGAAACCTATATTGACCGATAAAATGAGAGACAAGAGACGTTATTCAATAGAAAAATAACACGTAAAGAGGTAGCTGTTTAGATGGCAGAAAATTAAAATGCAAAACGAAATAGAAGTGTAGAATAGAATTATAAGTACTGTATGGAAATTACTGAGACGTGTAAGATCTGAGGTTTGTTTAATTTTCGCTCTTTGGTTTTCTAGAATTATCTTTCTGTCTATGTGTTTCTTATTACACAGTCTAATCTTTTTTTCATGTTTTCTACTACTACTACTACTACTACTACTACTACTACTACTATTACTACTACTACTATGACTACTACTGCTGCTGGTGGTGGTACTACTATAAACGCTACTACTGCTGCTGCTGCTAGAACCACTGCAACTTAATGTTAGGCTCTCTCTCTCTCTCTCTCTATTTATATATATAAATATATATATATATATATATATATATATATATATATATATATATATATATATATATATATATATATATATATATATATATATATACATATATATATACATATATATATACATATGTATATACATATATATACATATAAATATATATATTTATATATATACATATATATATGTATGTATATATATGTTTACATATGTCATATATATATGTATGTATGTATATATATATATATATATATATATATATATATATATATATATATATATGTGTGTGTGTGTGTGTGTGTGTGTGTGTGTGTGTGTGTTTAGATTTATGTGTGTGTGTGTGTGTGTGTGTGTGCGTCATGTATGTATATTTATGTCATATATATATATATATATATATATATATATATATATATATATATATATATATATGTATATATGGGTGTTTCTGTTGTGCGTGTGAGTGTATGTAAACAATACTCACATTCACTGTTTTTATATGGCTGTTTCTGTCTGTGTAATTAGAATTCTATAATTATATATTCATGTCTCTTTCACTCTATCGAAATTAATATCCATTTGTCCACCACGTCATTTTTCGCTGTTTAACATTCTATCCCTTTCTCATCTTCTGTCTGGCCCGTACACCTACACACGTGTGCAGCAAACACTCACACACACACACACACACATACATTCACATACACACACATACATACACATTCACATACATACATACATACATACATACATACATACATACATACACACACACTCACACATAGCAATACAATCTACGGATCAGAAGGCACACAATACACACCAGAGGCCAGACATTTCAACGACTAAAGCCCAATACGAGACATGACAGATGATACGTAACACGCAAAATACACAAAGAACTCGGCTCAATATAGATACTACTTAATGCCATATTTTACACATAATTCAGTATAGACGTCATACAGCGCAATAAAGAAAAATAAGAGTCACCACATTATACATCACTTACCTTGTAGCACAGTATGTAAGTTCTAAACAGATGAATACACATCTAAGTAGTGCACTAAATTTATCTCTTATTT
>NC_142936.1:49010542-49048042 GCF_046866305.1 Octopus bimaculoides
ACGTACATATGCACACACGCACATACACACACAATTATATATTCACAGAATATGTGTTCGTGTTACTGTGTGTGTGTATGTATGTGTACATACATATACACTCACATATATACATATACATGCATATGCATACTCTACATTCATATATTGATATAATCAGATGCACATATAGGCGTGTGAGTGTGTGCCCGAGCGCATGCGTTAAAGGTTAACATCGAGAATATCAACAAAAACAGACATGAAAACCAGTTGGAACGGTGTCTCAGTCAGCGAAAAATTTGAAGTCGTTGCAAATATCTTTGACGTTCCGAGCTTAATACCTTTAGAAGAGTAGAGAGAAGAAAGCGCATGTCAATTAGAAGATAAATATTAACATAAATACAGAATAACACACGTTATACCTATATACATAAGAAATAGTGTATGATATCCATAACAAAATAATAATAGATGAAATACTGATTTCAAATTTAGGCACAAGGCTAGTAAATTAGTGGGAGGGGATAAGTCGATTCCATCGACCACAGTGTTCAGCTGGTACTTATTTTATCTACTCCGAAATCATTTAAAGCAAAGTCGACCTCTGTGGAATTTGAACTCAGAGCGTAAAGACGGACGAAATGCTGCTAGGCATTTTGCTCAACGTTTCTGAAGATTTTGCCAGCTCGCCATCCTGAAATAATAGATGAAACATTGATTTCATATTTTGACACAAGTCCAGTAAATTTGCAGGAGAGGTTAAGTCAACTACATCGACCCCAGTGCTCAGCTGGTACTTATTCTATTGAGCCCGAAAGGATTACCCCACAAAGCCGACCTTAGAGGAATTTAAACTCAGAACGTAAAGACAGACGAAACGCCGCTAAGCATTTTGCCCCGATGCACTAACGATTCTTCCGGCTGACCGCCTTGCAATAATACAAGAAATATTAATATAAAAAATATTACAACTGAGGATGACATAACAAATACAACTAATCATAGAAATATAAAATCATACAGGTATATGATATACCTGTATACTGTATTATAAATAGCTAGATAGTTGATTAAATCATCTCTAATATCCACTTGTTCTGAAGTCTATCATCCGCAGAAAGATGAAAAGCATTTGTGACTTAATGTTGATGTGAATTCAGAACGTAAAAGGCACTTAAGTAAATACTCTGCGATCTTTTGGTCGGCTTCATATTGATTCAGTGAATCTGCTGATTTGATTCGGGAATTAAGAATATTTTATAACAAAGGTATAAGACTAAGAGTTTTGAAGGATGGGATGGGGTGAAGATGTTTAATCGAGTACATCGTCTTTAGCATTTAACTCGTGCGTTGTCTTGCAGGTCCCAGAAGTATGTAAGTTAAAGTTGGTCACAGCGGGACTTTGAACTTGGAACATAACGAACTGTAATTAAACACTGAGAGACATTTTGCCCGACCCTCAAGTGATCAAGCTTATCAATTGCTCTGATCTGTGAATTAACACTCTATTGCTCGTTTTTATGTGTAAGTTACATTTTAACCGTTTTAAATACACACACACACACACACAAACACATGTATTCACAAATATAAACAGGAACAAATAAGAACATGTCTATTGAGAAATACTGGTTGATGATTTAGGGACAAGGCCAGTATTTTGTGGGGAAAGAGGCTACCTGTGACATCATTCACTGGCACTGTACTGTATCGATCCCAAAGGAAAAATAAGCAAATCTGGCCTTGAAGAGATATGAACTCAGGGCACAAAGAGCCAGAGGAAAATTCTACAAAGTATTTATTTGTTTCTTTTTCTCCCGATACCTCAATAGTACTACTAAACCGCTGCCTTCATCTGTAAATTAATATATTACGCTTGTTTTTCTGTGTATCTCTCATTTTAACGGTACATTCACACAGATTCATAAATATAAACGAGGGCAAATAAGAAAATATTTATTACGGAATATTGACAAATAGAAACAAGCAGTGATGTGATGTGAAGTGAAACTTTTCTGTGTAATTTATTGGTTAACATGATAATAAATGAGGAGGCGGGGAGTTTATTACAGACATAGTATAGAAAGAGAATTGAGAAATAGATTTATAGCATGATGGATTTCGTTTGTGTTGTGTATTTTAAGTGCACATAATTGTAGATTTAGTGGTGTGTTTGGGTATTAGTGCGTGACTCGTTGTGTGTGTGTGTGTGTGTGTGTGTGTGTGCGCGCGGAAACGTATGCGTTTTAGTACATACTTATGTATTAATATTTGCGTTAATTGATTGTATATGTGTATATGCGTATGTAATCAGTTATTTGTGTATGTATGAATCTGTACGTCTGAATGTATGTGTGTATGTGTGTGTATGTCTGTGTGTGTGTGTGCGTGTGTGCGTGTGTGCGCGGGCATGTGATGAATGTGAGCGTGTGTGCGTGTGCGTGCGTGTGTGCGTGTGTGCGTGCGTGTGTCTGCATGCATATATATATAGAAAGATATGCATACATACATGTTTGCATGTATGACTTATGTATGCATATATATGCATATTTGAAGAGTTATATGTGTGTGTGTGTGTGTATGTATATATATATATATATATATATATATATATATATATATATATATATATATATATATATACACATACACATACGCAAACATATATACATAATTGCATGGATGCATTTGTATATGTATGTTTGATGTTCTCGCTTGGCTGATTTAAGTGGAACGAATTAAAGATAAGAAACATGTGAAGCCTCGCCAAATTAGCCTAAATTAAACTGCACTAGACGACCTGAAACGAACACATTTTTCCTTCAATAGAATTACAGCTTTTTCTTCCTTAGATGTCTAGGATAAATGATAACCCAATATTTGCCGTTACGCTTGCTCGGAAATTACGTACCATATAGTAAACAGCCGCTAGTTTGGCCTCGCTGGGCAAGTTGTATGAAATCAGAAATCTTAGTACACAGGCTATTGGTAATGATAAAGCGAATGTAATTACAGCATTAAAGACATAATGAAAACGTAATTTTGTGTAGAAAAAATTATTAAGTTTTTGTATATTGACACAATAGAAGTATATTAAACAACGGTCATTGGAATGGTGTAATTGATGAAAAGACATAACTAAAAATTTCAAAATCGTAATATAAGTATTGGTATGAATTGATTATAGTAATTGATTATGTTAATTTATGAGTGTAAATTTCATCTGATATATTTAGAAACTCAGAGGAATTTTCTTTTTTTCTCATATATATATTTGTGTGCTTTAAAATCTATTTGATATGACGCTTTCGTTAATTAATTTCGATACCTTTATACTCCCGCGCAGATATAGATGCCCTCTCGGTCCTTCCAGTCCAACCGAATATACAGGATGTCATGGACAGAGCGAAAGCTGCACTAACCTGATACTCATCTTCAGCTGAGTAGACTGGAGGAATTTTTATTTCCGGATGTACCTGGTCGTACCGATTTACTAAGTCATGATATTGATGTTGGTGATTCAAAACCTGTTAAACAACATCCTTATCGACCTAACCCACTCAAGTGGGAACATCTCCGAGAAGAGGTCAACTTCACATCATTGAACCAAATGACAGTGGGTGGAGCTCACCGTGCATCCTAGTACCGAAGCTTGATGGTACGTTTCGCTGTTGTACAGACCTGAAGCGTGTGAACTCTTTGTCTAAGACAGATTCATACCCCATACCAAGAATTGATGACAGTTTAGATAGAATCGCTCAAGCCAAATATGTAAGTGTCTTCTGCAACAGCCCTGTTATACGGAGGCTGTGGAAGTCCGTCATGTGTGTGAGTGTGTGTGTGTGTCAAAAACACCGTATGAAACTGGTGTTGGTTTGTTTACGTCTCCGTAACTTATTTGTTTGGCAAAAGAGACCTATAGCATACTACCAGACTTTAGAAATAAGTAGTGAAGGCTATTATGTTCAACCAAACACTTAAAAGTGATGCCCCTGCTTGGCCGCAGTTCAATGACTGAAATAAGCAAAGGATAAAAGGTTATAAATCAGGTGACATCAGTGATAATATTTTAAGTTTCTTTTTCACTATGTTGAAATGTATTCTATTAGCTTATAGTAAGAAGAGCAATGTGTTTGTCTCTTTTCAATACATATAACACTGGTGAGAGAAAGCTATCGTCAGACCAGTAACGTAGCTTGCAAGCGTGGAGACTACATTAAAAGGCGCCCGTGGCCCAGATGGGAGCGTTAAACCCACCGGTAGATCAAGGAACAGCCCCTAAAACAGGCTTTTGTCCACCAGCATTATTATATTTACAAAATTTTTGTTATCTTAAGGCTGAAGTTAAAAAAAAAGAAAAAAATCGTACCTAAATAGATATATTCTGAGATCGAACCCGAAACTATCATGATTCAAAGTTAATTTACTAAGCCATACATCCATGCCTCTGTCTCTAATGAATCACAAATACTTCAATAATGCTATCTTTGACTGTGTTCCAATTACATGATTCAATGTACCCGATTACCTCATCACCGTTTTTATTTCCCAGACATTCAAATTGTTCTTCCTTCTTTATAAAGACTTTCATTTGGAATTCTTTCTCCTGTTTTTTTTTTTATTTCTTTGCCATAGTCCAAAACTAATATTAACTACACTAATTTCACTTCACCTCAAACAGTTCTGGATATTTTCAAGGATCCACACGTTTGATCGAACAAATAGAGTTAAGCTATATAATCCACCACCAAACAAAGCAAACTATTAAAATGTTTCTACAGACGTTATCTAAACCGGAAGCAACTTTACAAATACAGCACTTCACTTTACTGTTTTTGATCGCTTCAAAATGGTTAGTGTAAATATGGTATTTTAAACTCTCATATCAAATGTTGGTTTATTTTTACAAAGACGCGAAGGCCCTATTTTCTACAAGAAGTGATAAGGATGTTTTGACATCTATGCCTTCCTACTATCACTAAAGTAAATAACTTCAACCAAAGCTTGAAACTACGAAAGAGTTTCGGCTTACCGCAGCTTATCACAGACTCCTTATGTCCTTGTTTTAAATATTTGTTAGTTTATGTGCTTTGATATTTTTTCAAAATATAATACCAGTTGAGTACTGAGGCAAATTTAATCGATTATATTCCTCTTCTAAATATGTGACTTCGTGCTAATTTTAGAAATCTTTAAATATCTATGCATCAGTATTTTTTTCGTTTATAAGAATAGCAACGTTTTAATAAATGTCCTTGAAAATTAGATAAGTATCTAACGATTTGAATATATATTCTGTAACTTGCAACTCTTCCTTGAAAAGAATCAGAATTTTAAAATTAAACTTCTCTAAAAGAAATCAAAGCCGTGGTGCAAATTTAAATACCGGCCATTTATTCAAAGTTTCCATCTTCTGTTTAATCCTAATTTTATTTTCCAAACCGAACAATTTTTGCTTAAAATTAGCCTTCTTCGTTATTTCATCAACGCAAGCCCAAATACCTGATTTCACGCATTCTGTATATTCAAAATAAAACAAATATTCTGAAACCTACAAATGTTATATATGCTTAACCTATTTTCCCTTCCTCTTTTCCTATCAATTCCTGACGAAGGAGAAATTTCCGAAACGTCAATATATCTTTCTTTACCACTTTGGTATCGTATATAGGTATAGCCTATGCTTCTTTTTGAGTTTAATTTTGGCTCATAATTTGGCCTCACAAAGAAGGATCGAGACGTTTCGAAAGATATTAGCGATGTAAATGAAACGAAGCAGTTTCACATGAAAATTGAAATTGGTTTATTTTTAACTTATGTGACCACAATCATCTTAAATTTTAAAAAAATAATTTATCGATGAGCCATAAATGAAGACTTTATGTGGCTCTGAGGCCTGCTAAAAACAGCAAGCAAATTTACCGCAAAGCAGATGCTACTGTCTTAAAAATTGAGGGAGACATTGGATAATGTATCAGAAAAAATACGGCAGTTATGACTGAAACAACTTTATTAATATCTTGTTCTTCGTTGACCTGAGGATTAATAACGACCTTCTATATTAAAATAGAAAGGACACATGTAGCAATAGAGTCCTCTCTATATAAGATATAAGGGATGATCATAGCAGGAATGCCTTTGATCATTTCCTCAACCAGTGTGAACATGGGTTTAATAACAACTAGATGCATGTTCTTACACTGTCACTCAACTTGTGAGAGAAGGATGCTAAATCTCGCACAAATAACAAATAAATCTGCACATGGGCAATGAAGATCTTCATAAACTATGTCTGAAAAAATAAAAGACTTTTATTATCGCAGCAGATCATATGTTTTCCTGTTCGATTTCAGAACTGAATTAAAGATAATGATCAATAACAAAGGAACTGATCTAACAGCTTTTTGTAAGGTCACTCTAAGAACACATTAGATGTGCTTGGGTTTATATCTCGCATGTCAAAGTAAACTTCCATTATCGCTCTTGTAGAAATTCAAATAAAATAACATATCGACTTGTATTACACACGAAGACTTACATCCCTTCGGTGATTAATTATATAGACAGTTTGTATAAAACATATGGATAGGGAATAATATAAAAAAGGAGTAGCTTACTTTAAAATAGGCCATTAAGATCTAAGAAGAATCAATGAACGGCACTAGCAGAATTGCTAAATGATTTTTCATAAAGCGATGTATCTTCTCAGTGCTATCCACTTGTCTCGATAAGTTTTAAGCAAATGACAGATGAAAGCGATCGTGTTATAGAGCTGTAACCACTAGTGGTTTCAAAAGCTATAATGTGAAAAAGTATAGTTGATAGATTAAACTGAATTTTTAAAAACATTTATTTGTTCAACTGATAACGCGAAAGGGCACAGAACATCAACAAATGAACCGACCACTTTGGAATCACAAAGTAGACTGCGTCTTTATTCCTAAGACGTAAACCCACGCTATATGGTCTTTTGTCATTCGTAGGAGACAAACCGACTCTTTTCACATACAGACGAATATCAATTAAGGCAGATGCTCGTTTCAATATCCTGTTGCTTTCGGAGTATCTAAGAAAATCGTGTGTCAAGAGACGACTTTATATATTTCTATATATTTTAATGCATATTTCATTTATATATTTCATTCATTATTTGAGAAGCATGCTGAGAAAAATAGGGACAATGATGAAATAAATTCCATGCGATATATTGCTTTGTTCATCTCTGTTATGCATTCAGAACTTGCTATGATAAACTCCGTCCTTTGTTTAATTCGATAAAATAAATACTTACAGTACCCGTGGTAATTTGGCAATTGTAAAAGCTATAAGGTAGTGAAAAGTTCTACAAAACGATGAAATATATAATTTTCTTTTTAAAATTGTAATTTTTCTGAAACATTTTATAATTGAGAGAGTGTAAAAGTTTACATAGATTGTATTGAAAGTGTACTTTGGAGTGAATATCTTGCAAAGCCATATTCTTTCTCATAAACTTATCACCTCTCATACTCTGAGAGCCATTATCTATTATTTCTTTTGTGTTTTATTTTACTGGAGAATTGGATGGTATTCAAGTAAAGATGTAAACAATCTCTGAGATATGATTCTTCTATGTTATTATTCTGCTATTATACGAATACAAAAGTAAAATTTTAACAACTTTTAATAGAGTCTTTTGACTGGGCATCGATTCCTTATAACGTGGTATTAGCAAAGAATGGCTTCGCCAGCAATTTAGTATATATGGAAGATATTCCACCTCCACCAACGAACCCGAAGAGAATCAGAAAGTGAAAGCTAATCTAGTCGAATCCATCATTTAATCTAGAAGTTTCAACCATCATAGCTAGGGGGTCCTGATGGTAATTAAAAAATATTTCCCTAGAACACATAAGTATTATAAGCTTTTCAGCCTCCACAACATTAATGTCAGTTACCCTCTGTTAGACAACAGCTCTTCTATCTTCGCACGCTATAAAAGATGCAAACAGACATATACATAGCCGCCAATAGAAATTTCCGCAGTAACTACCGACATCCTACCAACTGCCCATTTGGATGATCCTGCTTCTCAAGGAATGTGGCCTATACAGCCATCATCCGATGACATTAGAAGAGACTACAGGGGCATGACACCCAATGACTTCAGTAAAAGTATACTCTGCATATGCACTCCTTCAGTTGCAGGGGTAGGGACAACTTTTCCTCCTGTCACATTTCACCTGCAGACTACGTAGCCATTGGTACGACCTCCCCAACATCAAATGGGTTATTATTGATAAAGTTCCTCTGTATTAACTGACATCCTGCAGCTGCCAACTATGCCTCCCCAAAAGATAGCATGTACTCCACCGACCTTCAGTGTTCATCATCAAAAAGAAGAAACTATCATAATGTTGCCACCACTAGAACGCCTTGTTAATGAACTTCAAGCGATTTGTAGTCGATAACCCAAACATAGTACTTTAGTCCTGGCTACTCCTTATTCAAGGGCACGGACTTAAGCCCTGTACCCTTGTATCCTACATCCTCATCCATGCATGTATACATACATATATACATGCATACACACACACACACACACACACATATATATACATTATATATATGTATGTATGTATGTATATTCTTACACTTGTTTCAGTCGTTTCACTGCAGCCATGCTGTTGCACTGTCCGTCTTAAAAGATCTTTTAGTCAAAAAAGTTGACCCCAGGATTTATTCGTAGTAAACCTAGTATTTATTCTATCGGTCTCTTTTGCCAAACCGGTAAGTTGCTGGGACGTAAACACACCAACATCGGTTGTCAAATGATGGTGGATGGATAAACATAGACACAAAGACACATGTAAATATATGCAGATATATACGACGGCTTCTTTCAGTTTCCGTCTACCAAATCCACACGCAAGGTTTTGGTCATCCCGAGGCTATAGATGAAGACACTTGCCCCAGATGCCATGCAGTGGGACTGAACCCGGAATCATGTGGTTGGGAAGCCAGCTTCCTACCACAGCCACACCTGCACCTATGCATACAACCAAACCTAAGCCTACGTAGATTATAGTTGTGAATACCTGAGACACAAGAGTCCTGTAGATGCTATAGAAATCTATAATTAGGATTATCGAAACTATGATTTCAGTTCACTCATGTTGAGCTCGACTTCACTGGTCAGCTTTTCGGAATCGATAAAAGACAAAGTTCAATGCTGGTAGGTTGGCCAAAACTATAAGATTGAACAAACAATAAACAAACTTTTGAGTTCATATCATTGTATGGCCTACATCGATGGTAACCTTAATCCGCTGTCCGCTTAAATAACACCACCTAATATGTTGGGAGTCTTTTGCAAAGTTCACTCTTTTGATAGCATTGGATCCCAATCTCTGTGCTTCCAGTCTTGCAGGCCCACCCTGTAAATGGTCAAGGGTACTGCTTTTTCCTTGTTACTAAAGGGCTTTTTTTCATGCTCTAAAATCATTGTAATACGTTTTGCAGTGTTATTTTTAGTTTTACCTGGCTATTACATACTGGGTGTTCGGGCTAAATTTGACAGTTTGCATAAAAGGAGAAGAAAACATAATATCTCCTCGAAAAATACAAGTGTTTTAAAAGATCAAAAAGTATCAACTAGATTACGGCTAGGACATGATAGTTTACTCAAAGTTACCGGCATTAGCTTCCACCACGGCCGGGAGAAGGCTTGGAACCTGGCACATATGTTGCTCGCTGTATACCTGGGAAGATTTTCGAACACCTCCTTGATCCTAGCTACCAGCTCAGTCCTGGTGTTGCAGACAGAGCGCTCTCTGTGTCTTTTTGAACCGCGTCCCACATTGTAATCCATGGGATTACAATCGGGGTACTTAGGAGGTCAGAAATTGGGGCTAATGAAGTTGTATAAATTCTCCGACAACCACTTCTAACTCTTTTCGGAGGTATGGTAAGGAATTGAAACGTTCTGCTACACATATGGCCTTCCAGCAGCAACGCTCTTCAGCCTTTGGTTGGCCAAGGCCTCCAGCAGCTTCACATAGCCGTCTGAATTTAGCTTTAGACTCGGTCCAAAGGAATGGGAAGTAATCCCGTCGTGCAAACATAATCAAAACGCCTGCTGTGTCCTTTCCTGCGAGCCATGGCTTTATAGTCCCCGTTATAGCTTTTACAGTGTTCTCAGAGCATTGAGCAGCAGCCATGTTGTTGGCATTTTGATATTCGGTCTCAATCACCAATATCGTGATGGCTTCCGGTCCTCTATGTCAGCAAATATTTTCTCATCTACAACTTTAATTTTTATGGTCTCTAAAGCCGTCGACTGCTCACCAATACATCCAGCTGTTCCTGAAAAAGAAAAGGAGACATAAAAATCGTCAAAGTCAGCCAAAATACCCTGTAATTAAATCATCAGATATCAAATTATGTAATATATGTTTTAAAATTTTATCACAGTTCATTTATTGCTTATTTAATCTAACATTATTTAATGTAGATCATTATCAAAATGGGGGGAGGAAAACCTCCATAGATACGATGGTGGTGTATCGATAAGCTGCTATATATTGATTGAGTTTAGGGGTGCTTCATCTCAACGTTTATTTCATGAAACGTTTGATGATATAATGAGCATCAGGGGTTACGCCATAGCGCGCAATTTTATTATGCTTAGTAAATGAACAGGGACGTATTCTAAGTGAATAACTGTGTTTAATGTATGTTTTAGTGAGTTGGAATTATTTTATGTACTGAATGTTAAAAGGTTTTCATAGTTGTTGCCTTTTCATATTTATTATTATTTGTGATTTATTGACTTACCTATTTATTTTACGATCATATTGACAACAAATCTTATGTCTGACTTCCTCGTATTTACTCTTCACGTCTACAACACCAACAAATACAGTAACAACATGAACAACAACAACAACAACAACAATAGTAACTGCTGTAATGACAACTGTGATGACATCAGCAACAACTACAACTACAACAAATATAGTGACAACAATTACAACGACAACGCGGTTTCTTACTGAACAACAACTGCGTCTGTAACAGCAACAAAAACAACTTTGGCACCGACAACAATAATTAAAACAACAACAAAACCAACAACTCCGATGCCTACTCACACTAAGTAACCTACCTTTCCATCTCTTTTGTACCATTACTGTCTCGGTTGCTCCTGCTGTTGCTGCCACTAAAACTACCAGTTCTGTTGTTGTCTCGGCTACTAGTACCACCACCACCACCACTAACACCACCACCACCACCACCACCACCACCACCACTACTACTACCACCACCACCACCACCACCACCACCACCACCACCACAACCACTACTACTACTACTACTACTACTACCACTACTACTACTACTACTACTACTACTACTACTTCTGCAGATACTGCTGTTGTTACGACTTCTGCTGCTATAACTTCTACTAAGATAGTTTCAGTTTTTTTTTCTCTATCGTTCATCTTAATGAAGACCTTTTGTATTATGCGTCTAAGTACCCGCTTTACGCGCGGGGGGGTGCACCATGACTTCTGGTTTCACACAACCCTCGGGATCTTGAGTGTTTTTAGCGGTACTCCCTCCGTTGCAAGCATTCCGACCAGACCAGACATTCAACGCAAGGATTTCTCTGATCGATCCACGCATCAACGCATTCTTCACTTCTCTGAGTCCCAAAAGATAAATCCAAACTCCTTGGTGGACTTTTCCTTCTATTTTCAAACATTAGAGGTCCTCTCTCTTACCTAGATTGCGCACATCATCCCTTACCCACACGCAAGCCATGCATCCTATTTCTCTCGGAGACACAAATTTATCAATCTCTATTTACAACATGTCTCGCTGTCTAAAAAATACCCACTAACACGTTTCACTCCAACAATAGACTCCACTCTCCTTGTCTTTCAGCTTTTTCACCTGTATTTCTGCAAAAACTAAAACTCAATCCCAAATGGACACGTTCCAGCCTCAGGCCCAAAGACGTGGTTTTCTTTCTCTGTATTTTTCCATTACTACACTAATGACCTTTCATTCTCAAAGTCCTGTGTTCTCGTTCCTCTACCACTCATGCACACCAGAGTTCATCGTCTTTTTTACTTTTAATCACTTTTGTTGTGTATAAACCCTCGCTCCTACGCTAACCACTATACTCACTACTCTCTCAACAGACCATCGACCCTTTGGAATCTTCTCCATTCTCATATCCTTCCTGCAAGTGGAAGATTAATAGCATCAATGAAACCAGATACAGAGGGAGTGCTGCGATCATGCGTCATGCTCCTATCTATAAATTTAACAAGTTAAAGGAAATATCAAGTTTGTATGCCGCAAAGCTAATGTAATTGAAAGCTAATTTCTTGGAACGGTATTTATTAGGGACACAATATGCAGGGACACAATATAAATTACTCTTAAGCTTTAACTATTTTAAAGACTGAGTTATTGAGGGAAAATATTTAATACCAATTATTGTGTGGCTGACAGAGTATTATTTACACTTCCGTGTGCGCTTCCTTCCCATTACAAATACCTACTAATGCACGATGCGTACACATTTTTACAGGAACTGAGCTTGTTGGTTGAGCACGAACAAGCTTTTCTCCTTCTTGAGCTGCTGTTAGTGTTCACCTATTCGCTCACCTACGATACGAGCTGTCACCGCAATGTATGTTGTTGTCCTGTTTCTGTACCGTCCATAAATGCACGAGTATCCACCACCGAGAATGACAAAAAAGAGGTCGAAACCGTACGGTTTGGTGGTTTCGTTGGTGGAAGGTGGTAGGGGTTCACTTCCTTGTTTGAAATACATATTGACTGCAGATGGCATCGAATAACCGACTGGAGGAGGTGTCCTCCTGGGGTTAAAAATAGCAGTAACGTCGGTTCCTACGGAACAGCCATGTTTAAGTGGCGATAAGCATTGCTTTTATATATATATATATATATATATATATATATATATATATATATATATATATATATATATATAAGAGTCAAGACTATTGATAAGGTTGCAACACGCAACGAAAATTTTAGGAAAATAAAAAGAAAAATAAGTGGAAATTTTACCGGTGAGTCTTAAATTTTAAGGCACAATAAGAAAATAACTCTCCCCAGACACAACACAATATGCTTCAACTCACGAAATCACATAAGCAATCTTACAAACCAAATCCAAACACGAAATATATATATATGTATATATATAAATGTATGTGAAGAGGGAGAGAGAAAGCTTCTACATGCCATTATACTGTTGCATGTTATTCTGTGCTCTATGTAATATGTGTGTGTGTGTGTGTATGTGTGTGTGTGTGTGTGTGTGTGCGTGTGTGTGTGTGTGTGTGTGTGTGTGTGTGTGTGTTGGTATTCAGATTTGTTCGACTCAGTTAACTTTTATGTATATCAGTATTAGAAAAATTCAGAGGTGTCCTTCGTATGTCAAAACAATTTCGTGTAGTAGAATACTTAATGCACAACACTTACTTTTGCAACTAGTCCCTACAATATTTTCAATAACAAATATTGAATTATAAATTCTTTATCAGGTTGTAGTTAAAACAGGCGTTGCGTTTTGCTTTTTATCATCTAAATATTTGCATTCTTAAAGCTCACATTCAGTTAGCGATGCTTCTCGTCTGTTGACGGTCAACGCATGTATATTGAGTTTGTGCTTACGATATCACCAGAAACAAATATGTTTGTCAGACGTATAAAGTTTTATGCCCGTTTATATGAAAAACTAGCTTTCTGCATTACAGTATAGATTTTCATATCTATGGATAAACCTCTGTATAGCTGCATTCAATCTGCATTCATTCTATCTAAACATGATGTGTTTTAAAATATTAAAATTTACTGTTAGAAAATATTTTGACATATTTGCTTTGGGTTTTCTAGAAATCACTTTACACACAAAACATTTTGTTATTATCATGTGAAGTACTTTTCAGCATTCACATGCGCGCAGTTGCACGCTCACACGTTCATATATACAAACATACATAAATATATGCACACACACACACACGCACGCACACACACACACACACACACACACACACACACACACACACACACACACACACACACACACATATATATATATATATATATATATATATATATATATATATATATAGAAGAAGTTGCAAAAACAGAAACAAAAATGTCATTAGCTCAACATAGGAATATAACGACAGTAAACTCAGTTGAAAACTAGAAACCAGGCAGTTGAAAGAAAAGTAGACACACCCACCGAAAATACGACATATTGATGTAGATAAAATTATTTTGGAAACTTAAGCATCAACTTCTTGCAGGAAAACATCAACTACTAAAGGAATAGAAGCGGTGAATATATTAATCATGAATCTTCCCAAATGTAACAATATTGGTTTTGGATAAAAATTCTTGAAAATAAAATAAACGTTCATTACTCACACACATATATATGTATAAACCAGCATGCATAGACAGACAAACAGACAGACATGCAGGCAGACATATAGACAGATAGATAGATAGATAGATAGATAGATAGATAGATAGATAGATAGATAGATAGATAGATAGATAGATATCTTTCTTTTATTAGCCACACAGGGCTATGGTTGGACAAACAGACAGACACATAGACAAAAAGATAGATAGACAGACAGACAGGCGGACAGACAGGCAGGCAGACAGACAGGCAGGCAGGCAGACAGGCAAGCAGGCAAGCAGATAGATAGATAGATAGATAGATAGATAGATAGATAGATAGATAGATAGATAGATACATACATACATACATACATACATACATACATGTAGAAAGATAGGTACAGTATAACTTCATTGGTTGATTCTTCTTTCGTTATCCTGAAACATCGTATAAGAGGGGGTCCTAATAAGTTCCTGGCTTTCGGTAAAAGAAAATACAGGAAGATCAGTTATGTTTTTTCACCATATTCCCCTCTCAGATTAACACACTTATTGAAGCAGTCCTTCACTTTATCGAAACCTTGTAAAAGAACTCAGAAATTTGAGCCTCCAACCAAGCCTTTCGCGATACCCTTAAAGACAGGAACTTTTCAGTAAACCCTCGTATAAAGGCACGTTGTTTACATCTGTGAATAGGAGTTATCCATTGGTTAAACTCGACAATGCATCTACACATGTATGTTCAGGCCTGAGCAAGATATACAGTATATATTATTTTTAATTTTAGGAAGACTAGTAGATGCCCATGCATGCCTGTCTCCCTCCCTTCCCACCACCGATGTTAATCCAGGAGAAAGGCAGCCGACATGATTTGAAACAGCTTGGCAACAGTGTTACTCTCAGAACGCAAGCAACTGGAACAGATACCATAAAGCATATTGCTTCACCCTTTAATATTTCTGCCTGTCATTCGGCCAGGAATAGAACTCATTTTTTAATCAACCCTGAAAGGATAAAATGCAAAGTTGACATCAACGGGATTCGAAATCAGATCGCAGAAACAGCCTGTCCCACACTCTATTGGTTCTGTCAACTCTCTATTTAGTCATCGCTTCGTATATACAAGACGATCGCGCTAAATTTAATATTTTATGGCTGCTTTTTTTTCAGGAACAGCTTCAGGTATTGGTGAATCGGTGAACGGCGTTGGAGGGCATGAAGATTAGGGAGTGCTGGAAACCATCTGAATAACGATTTCCAATTTGGACAAAACGTCAACGATATCGGAGGAAGGAGTAAATCGATTTCATTGACTCCAGTGTTCAACTGGTACTTAACACCAAAGATGAATTGAAGGCAAGGATTATGATACCATTCAACAACTTAAGCAAAGAGACCGTCCAGAAGAGTTGCAGGAGATTCCGAAGTCATCTGGAGGCCGCGGTTGAAGTCAATGGTGATTTTATTGAATAAATTGACTCTTTAGTATTTCAAAATATTTTTATGCAATTATGGTAAATATACGTTAAAATGAGATGTCAGGGTTATTTTCATTTTTGCGTAATTTACACGACTAAATTTTCACCGCACCCTGTACTTATGTATATATATATATATATATATATATATATATATATATATATATACATATATATATATATATATATATATATATATATATATATATATATATATACATATATATATATATATATATAGATACATATATATATATGTATATATATATATATATATGTATATGTATATATATATATATATATATATATATATATATATATATATATATATATATATATATATATATATATATGTATGTATGTATGCATGTATGTATGAATATATATATATATATATATGTATGTATGTAACTATGTATGTATATATGTATTACCTTATATATTATGTTCTAGACATATTTTTTCGAAAAGTTAATGACTATTATCTCACAGAAGCATAACTATCGATATTTAAAATAAAATATACTCTAGTCTATATACATACATACATACATATATATATATATATATATATATATATATATATATATATATATATATATATATATATACATATATGTGTATACATATATATATATATATATATATATATATATATATATATATATATATATATGTTATGTATATATATATATATATATATATATATATATATATATATATATATATATATATATATATATATATATATATACATATATATATATATGTATACATATATATATATATATATATGTATTACAAAATTGGATAACAAAATTTGCTTAAGTACTTCAGTTTAGATCAATAATTTTGTATATCTAGCAGTACAATATCAACAACCCAGGTGGCGATGTTGTTATTCGTATGTTGTTGTTGTTGTTGTTTTTTATGTAAATATTGTTGTTCTTGCTGTCGTTGATGTCAATGTCATTAATTTTATTTTCCCTCGTAAAATTTCAATCAGCCGTTTCGTTAACATCATATTTTTTATTTCCTTTCTTTAAGAGTAGCAAAACAAAAGAAACAACCCACATAAAGCAGACAACCATTATATTTTTATATCAGTATTCATATATATATATATATATATACAACTTATATGTGTATGTGTGTATCTGTGTGTGTATGCAACACACACACACACACACACACACACGCACACGCATGTGTATATATGTATATATCTTTTATGTTTTACTTCTTTCAGTCATTAGACTGCAGCCATGCTGGGGTTCTGCTATTAGTTTAGTCGAACAAATTGACCCCAGTACCATTATTTTTTTTCAAGATTTGGAACTCTTTTTGTCGAAATAACAAACTGCTAAGTTACCGGGACAAAACACCGGTTATCAAGCGATGATGATGGACAGACAGAAACGCAAACACGCCCGCGTGCACACGCACATTTACACGTACGTATACAAACACACATACACACACAAACACACTCATATATATATATATATATATATATATATATATATATATATATATATATATATATATATATATATAATTAGAAGCAGCCCGAGGTATATAAACAAGATCAAACACATACACAAGGTACGTGTGTTGTTAGTTCTTGGGTCGGCTGCGGTTTTTAGGCATCAGAGAATATAATCTCTATGCGCCTGATGAAAAATCACCTGAAATTAAGTCATAGTCCAACGAGACAACTCACATAGGTCACTTCCCGTAGTCATAGTTGTCGATATGGTTTGCAGCGAGCCCTGTTCGGTATGCAGCATTGATAAGTCAAAGCAATAATGAAACATCGATGTTTGTCGCTCCAAGAAGGGACCTATGTGTGTTGTCGCGCTTGGTTATGACTTACTTCCCCTAAATACCCAGAGATGTAAATAAAACCTCTGTGAAAACGAAAAGAAAGCCATACTAACACTAAAAAATGACAACACAATCATTCTAAAAGAAGCCGACAAGGGAGGGGCAATAGTTATCATAGACAAGGACTATTATAAAGACAAAATATTGGAAATGTTAACAAATAAAACCTACTACAAGGAAGAAACTAGGCACTCAGAAAAAACAATACTAAATAAAATCAGAAGGCTAATAAATGAATTCCAAGATTCTTTCACTGACAAGGAAAAAGAGTATATATGCAACTCTGTTATCAAAGAGAGCAATTTTTACGGATTGCCTAAAATCCACAAAAGCTCCGAAATACAAAATGCCATAAATAAGCAGAAGAACGAATACATAAAATTACTAAGACCTGCTGACCTCAAACTAAGACCAATAGTTGCTGGACCTCAAGTTCCAACACAACAGCTAAGTCATTTTCTAGATATAGTCTTAAAACCTTTGTGCCCATTAATACCTAGCTATGTACGGGATGGCAGAGATTTCATCCAACACATTCCCCCCACTGCTGAAGAAGGTACTATACTAGCAAGTTTTGATGTTACTAATCTCTATACGAATATACCTCACAGTTTAGGCCTAGAAGCAATCAAACACTGGGTTGAAAAACATAGAGAACGGATAAATGATCGCTTCAAAACTGACTTCATCACCAAGGCCACACGTCTAGTGCTAGAGGAAAATACTTTTAAATTCGACAACAAAACATATCGGCAAATAAAGGGCACGGCTATGGGTACGCGATTTGCGCCCTCATATGCAAACTTAGTTATGGGATACTTAGAAGAAAAGCTCTATGAGGAAGTGGAAAAAACCTTTGACCAAGAATACAAACAACATATCATTAAGGAATGGAAACGATTCCTGGATGATTGTTTCATTTTTGGGGAAAAATCGACTGAAGATCTAAATGTATTTAACAATATACTAAACGCACTTCACCCTTCCATCAAATTCACAACAGAATCCAGTTGCAATGAACTACCATTCCTGGATATCCACATAAAAATACAAAACTGCACAGTCACAACAGACATATTTTACAAAAAAACCGATACACACCAATATTTAAACTTCTATTCTTGTCACCCATCAGACATCAAAAGAAACATCCCATACAGCATGGCCAGACGCATCTGTGCTATAGCAAGTGACCCTAAAACGCGTGAAACCAGGCTCAACGAACTGAAAGACTTCCTTACTATACAAAAATACCCCTTAGGCCTAATTAATGAAGGAATTAAAAAGGCGATGGAACTGAATATCACCCAACTACGGACACCAAAGGAAAAAGTTAATGAAAACACGATTCCGTTCATTAACACATACAGTCCTGGAATAACTAACATATTCCACGTCATAAAATTGAACCTGCCTATACTCCTTCAAAGCCCTAAGATGAAAACTCTGATTGAAAAAAACAACTTACGGAATAGCAAACGCCAACCAAAAAACCTTAAAAAACACCTGACAAGGGCAGAATTCAGATCAGAGACTAAACCAGAATTCAGAGTAAAAGAATGTGGTGATAGGAGATGTGGAACGTGTAACAATACCAACAACTACAAATACATAGAAAGTGGTTCCCACATAAAATTCAAGAACGGATCTATTTTTAAAATAAATGCAGATATGAACTGCAAAACACAAAATCTCATATACTGCATCACCTGTCCAAACTGTAAAGAAAATTACATTGGCGAAACGAATAACTCACTTTGTCAACGTGCAAGAATTCACAGGCAACATATCCGACAAGAAGAACTAAGAATGATTCCATTAAGTAAACATCTGGAAATATGCGGAGACGGAAAGTTCAAAATCTTTCCCTTTTATAAATGTACACGGGACGATCCAGAATACCGAAAGGCAATGGAACTACTCTTCATAAAAAAATTTTCCCCAAAGTTAAATGTTTGAAAGAGAAAAAAGAAAAACAAGGAATACGTTTTGTATGTATATATATGTATACATGCTTGATATGATATATATAGTTATTTTTACTAAATTGATTTTACTAATTCGATTTTTCAAATTTACAAAGATTATACTAATATACTCATAAATAAATTAATGTATGACAGGAATATATTCTAAAAGGGACCCAAAGTCTATAAAAAGAAAGGACAAAGAATATAAAATGAAAGAACTAAATGCAAAAGAAAAAACAGGAAGACATTTTTTGTTTTCTTTATATTTTCTATTCATTATTCGCTATTTTTCTTTCTACTTCCTTTCTTCTTTTCTTCCTCCTTCTTCTACCATCCCTAAAATCTGTCTCAAAACAATACAGTAAGTAGTAAACAAGCTTTTAACCTTTTTTTTTCTTGACGCTCCTTAAAAAGACCAATTCAATACAATGGCCCTTCTCTCTCTCTTTTACCACATCCATCTCTCTATCTGTCTGACTATCAGTCTATCTATTTATCTCTCTAAGGGATCGAAGCTGCGCGAGAAGCCCGGGTGGTGGAGGCGCAACGCGGTAACAGAGCCACCATTCGGTCTCTAATCGATGAACAGGGATGTAGTCTGCTCGAACCCGAAAGGATGTGTGGGGCCTTTCAACAGCACTTTGCTCGACTGTTCGGTGCGAGCGGTGAGTCGGAACGCAGGATGGACTTCACTGCCTACCTGACCGGCCTGCCGCGGCTCTCGGCGGGAGAGGCAGAGTGTTGTGAGGGTCCCATCACAGCTGCTGAAGTAAGGGATGCTATGGCGGGCTGCGCGAGGGATAAGTCACCTGGATTGGATGGTCTACCCTACGAGCTGTATTGTCAAATGCCAGACTTGTTTGGCGACCTCTTGGCATCAGTCTACTGCGACTGGCAACAAAACGGGAGAATTCCCGGTTTCGTGAGCCGAGGTGCAGTGACATTGCTGAAGAAAGACCCAAACAAGGGGAATTTTATAGATAATTTCAGGCCCATCACTCTGCTCAACGCAGACTTGAAAATTTTGGCCAAAGTAATAGCCGAGAGGTTGGCGCTTGTCATCAATAAACTGGTCGACAGGGCGCAAACATGCGCCGTGCCGGGCAGAAGTATCCATGACAACCTCCACCTCATGCGCTACATCATGGACAGGGTAGTTAAGGATCCTGGCATGGGTGGGGCGCTGATCAATTTAGATCAATCTAAAGCCTTCGATAGGGTCGACCATTGATACCTAGCGGCCGTCCTCAGGGCAGCTGGCTTTGGTCCCGTCTTCCGCGGTTGGATCGCTGCCTTGTATAGCGGCATCCGATCGGTAATACGGGTAAACGGTCACCTGTCAAAACCGTTCGACATCACGCGTTCGGTCCGTCAGGGATGTCCCTTGTCGGCGCTTCTGTATGTATTGACGATCGAACCACTACTGCGGAAGCTGGCGACACTGAGGGGTATCCCACGAGAGCTGGGTTGCGGGACGAGCGTGTCTGCATATGCGGACGATGTCACCGTCATAGTGTCGAGCGAAAAGCACGTCGAGATGCTAGGCGAGACACTTAAAGAATACGAAACGGTGACAGGAGCAAAAATTAACCCGGAAAAGTCAGTGGGTTTGTTACTCGGCACCTGGAGAAGCAAGCCCATACCGTCCAACAGTGACTCCGTAGTGGGACGCTGGACGGACGGACCGGTTAAACTGCTCGGGGTCTGGTTCAGTCCGGACCTCCAAATGGATAAGAACTGGGACGAGATCACCAGTAGAGTGATCAAACTCAGCCAAACATGGGCTGAGAGAAAGTTATCTCTAAAAGGCCGGGCGGAGGTGGCTAATGTGTATATCGCATCAGTCATCGATTACCGCCTGACCGTCGTGCCTTGTCCCGATGCCACCATCACGAAACTAGAACGCATACTTTTCCGCTTTCTGTGGAAGGGTGGCGTTCCGATGGTGAGGCGATCCATTTGCTGTCAACAACCGTTACGTGGAGGACTGGGGATGCCGTGGTTAATGATGCGCAGACATGCGCTGAGACTGCGGCATCTCTGGAACTTCATTGACGACGGTGAACAGGTGTGGGCGCCGTTTGTGAGGCACGCCTTCCCGCAGCTCGTCTCACTCACCGAACTGCAAACATGGATCAGGAAGAGACCGAAACTGGGCGAATGGCACCGCGAGTGTCGCCAAGCTCTACAACAGCTCTGCCGTCCGGGATCAAACTTGTGCAACTTCCAAACGACCAATGCGTTCTATAGAGGACTAGTGGAGGGGAGGTCTGACGACACTCTCGGGGCAAACCTGGGTGTCGACGAGAAATTCTTAACCCGCCTTTTCAAGACGACGTTCGGGCCGGGGCCTATGGATAATTTCCAGAGATCCCTGACTTGGCAATGCTATCGAGACGCACTACCAGTTCGAGAGAAGATCTACAGACACGGTTCGAAAACCACCGGACCGACCTGCCCGAGATGCGGTCAGAGCGACGAAACCGTTCTGCACGCACTCGTGCAGTGTCCAGATATTTCAGAGCTGTGGACCTTCGTCGAACGGCTGTTGTCGCGTGTGGGACGAGCCCACTTATCAGCCGAGTCTATCGTGAATATTGTTCCGCCACCTTCCTTTAAACGGGAAGGAAAAACGGTTTTTGTAACACTGATAGCTATGGCAAAAGAATGCGTGTGGTGGACGCGTTTGAAAGGTCTACAAACAAACACTTTCCTCTCTGGTCAGTCCCTCGTCAACTTTTTCAAGTACCACTTGAAAAGGAGGATGAGGATAGAGAGGAAAGTGTTGTCGAATGAAAGTTTCAATAAAAAATGGGTAAATGTGGCAAGAATGGTAAGAATGAAAGACGACACCATTTTAAGCATAGACTTGTAACAAAAAGAGACAAAAAGAGAGAAGGTACTTACTTTCATGTACCTTTAAAAAAGAAAGCCTGAGGTGACCGTGGTCTTTTCCGTAGGCTTTTCTCTCCACGGATAAACCTAATCTGTTCCCCGTTTTTTACATCGACTGTGATACACGATCCCTATTGATCGCCCCCTCCCACGTTTTTTTTTTTTTTTTCTTTTCTTCCCGCGATCCCTTTTGATCCAAATTATCCCCCCCCCCAAAAGCTCTACTTTGTAATTTGTCCATTTTCTGTATTTAGCCCTGTGTGGCTATAATAAAAAGATATCTCTCTATCTGCCTATCTATCTATCTATTTGCTTATACATCTTCCATTGTCTCCAAAGCCTCACCCCCAAAAAAACAAAAAAACAAAACAATGTTCTGTTATAAACAAAACCCCCCAAAACACCTGTTTTTATATAAATAAGCTAGATCTCTGTATTTTCACAGTTATATTTGACAAGTTCGAAAGACGAACGAAATAAATGAAAGAAGTTATTCCAAAATTCTGACGACTTTTTTTTCAATATATATGTATATACATATATACATGTGTATGTATGTACGTATGTATATATGTATGTATGTATGTATGTATGTATATTAATTCATAATAGAATATAAAATCACGTTAATGATTTTTATCAGGTAATCAGCATGCTATAAAAATTTATATGTAATTTATACATTAAATTAATAATTGGATCCAATTCACAATTAACGTGAATATTCTTTCACTTGCTCGTTTTCAGCCATGTGTATATTCAATCTGGAGTTTTTGATAGTTTTTGAGTATCCCGGCACTTCAAGTATGTTGGAGTTGAGTCGTTTTCAATTTTATCCCTTAATATAATTATATGCATATGTATATAATTATTAATTTAATGTATAAATTGCCTATAATTTTTATAGCATGCTGACCACCTGATAAAAAGTATTAACGTGATTTTATCCTTATATTCTATTGTGAATTAATAAATAAAATAAAATAATTTAACTGTTTTTATTCCTGATCGGAATAGCATTTCCTGCTTGGTTATTCTGATAATATACACCTGGCTGTGGTGAAGGTATTTAAATTTGACTTATCTTGGATCTATACATGCAAATATTTATATGTAGACGTGCTAATCTGCTTTGTACGGTATTTGGTGTTTATATTTCCCGTGTATTGTGTTGATGAAGGAAAAAAGGTTTAATCTAGAAAAAGCTTTAATCTAGAAATTGGACCCAATACACAATGAGAAGTCTTTTTAATATTCCTTCACTAGTCGGTTTTCAGCCATGTGTATATTTAATCTGGATTTTTTGATAGTTTTTGAGTGTCCCGGCACATCAGGCATGTTGGAGATGGATCGTTTTCGCCTTTGCTCCCTTTATATATATATATATATATATATCAATGTTAGTGTTGTTATTATTATTGGCATAATGATCCTCCCATTACACCCATACACGCACAGTATCTATCTATCTATCTATCTATCTATCTATATATATATATATATATATATATACATACATGAGTGGTCCCTACAATTAGATGCGCCTAATTTATTTATCAAACTTGAATTTGTAAAATACAAGGCTGACCTAAAATGATATTTGAATTCAGTGTACAAAGAGCCAGAAAGATTACTGTTAAGCATCTGTCCGATGCTCTAAAGACTCGGCTAATTAGCCATATATATATACACGTATATATATATTCATATAAGTATGTGTGTGTGTGTGTGTGTGTGTGTGTGTGTCTTCGAGGTGGGGTGGGGTGGGGGGACGTGTGTTCCGGTGCAGGTATATGCTTATTCATATATGTATGTATATATGTACTATGCATGTATGCGTATATGCATATGTATGTGTGAGTATGAATAAGCATATACCTGTACCGGCACACACGTCCCCTCCGTACCCACCCAATCCCACCCCGAACACACATGCAGACTGGGAGCTTCCCATTCTTTCTCAGTCGCTTCTGGATAGGAAGTGAAAAATTACGAAAAATGACACTTATTCAGACCTTAGCTTTCAATAAATATTATTCCTACCGTACCTTACGGCGTTACTTATTTCCTTTCATTCAATTTCTTTTCAAGCAACCATCATGAATATATATATATGTGTGTGTGTGTGTGTGTTTGTGTATAAATATATATATATATTAGGCTCATACGTATCTTGTTGAGGACAGGAAGAGTGAATGATCATATATATATTCTATCTACAAATTGGAAGTTCTCATCTACATAAATTTAGGGCATAAGCTAGTAAGTAATTTTATTTTATTTACATTAGCTCACGAGCAAATGAGATATAAGATATATACATATTTGTATACTGTAAAAAGTACAAAATTTCAATGAAGTTGCGTAAATGCAAGAATATATTTACACTGACAATTAAACGTATTCTTTCTTTTTTCTTTCCTTTTTGCGTCTGCAGACAGAGAAAAAGTGGATGTTTTAGCAAAAATCTACATAACTTCTGTTGAATTTTGTACTATTACAGTATAGATGTGCATTCAACTTATATTCCAGCATTTTAGTGCATGATTTCGTATTTAAATATGCACAAGCGCAAACACACACAAACTTACACATGCGTACATCAACAAGTACGGTATTTATATATTTATACTGAGATTCTTTGACTAGATAAATTACGTAGATAGATAGATAGATAGAGAGAGAGAGAGAGAGAGAGAGAGAGAGAGAGAGAGAGAGAGAGAGAGAGAGAAAGGAAAGGGAAAGATTATTCGGCTGCGATTGTATGCATGTGTATATATACATACACATATATATATAAGTATATACATAGATATACGTGTATATTTTTACATATATTTATGCATACACACACACACACACACACACACACATATATATATATACACACACACACATGTGTGGGTGTGGTGTGTGTGTCTGTGTGTCAGTGTGTGTGTGTGTGTGTGTGTGTGTGTTTGTGTGTGTGTGTGTGTGTGTGTGTGTGTGTCTGTGTGTGTGTGTCTGTGTGTGTGTCTGTGTGTTTTCACTCAACTAATCTATACGTATATTTGTAAATATATTTGTGTTTGCTTGAGTTTGTTGGCAAGTAATTAGATGAATAAACTGGGTGTCTATTGGAGAACCCTTACGTACTTAATGTAGAATGATAAAAATACATTTTAATTGAAATTTCAACCGTAATAGGGAAGCGAAGTTGTTAGGATTAATACCAATTCATGTCAAAGAATGTAAAGCAGATAACTCCAGCATTTCAATTGATTAAGAATGCTATGTTGTTATGCAAGGTATGAATGAGTTCGGAAGAATACATCTGTTGTTTTAAAGTCATGTTTGTAAGTAATTCATACAGAGTTAAGGCGCCAACATGGTAAGAGCAAAATTTTTTCATCTATGTATAAACTAAGGTGTATATTTCGCAGAGTTGTGAAAAATTTGGTATACGTTGAACAGAATATGTGACGGCGGGAACTCCTGAAATACTTCCTTAGGGAAATCCCAATATCTGGAAGTCCTGCGCTTGCGTAAAACAAAGACACGGCCTGTTGATATATAATATACTAGCCAATATTCAATTGCTATTAAGGCGGCAAAATCGTAAGCATACCGGGTAAAATGCTTAGAGGCATTTCGTCCGTCTTCATGTTTTAAGTTCAAATTCCGCCGAGGTCGACTTTACTTTTCATCCCTTCGGGGTTGATTAAATAAGTACCAGTTGAACATTGAGGTCGACGTAATCGTCTTATCCCCTCCTCCGAAATTGTTGGCCTTGCGTCAGAATTGGAAACCGATATTAATAGTTATTAAGGCGGCGTTTTGGCAGAATCGTTAGGACGCCGGGCAAAATGCTTAGCGGTATTTTGTCTGCTTTTATGTTCTAAGCTCAAATTCCGTAGAGGTTGATTTTGCCTTTCATGCTTTCGGGGTCGATAAAATAAGTACCAGCTAAAAACTGGGTCGATGTAATCGATTTATCTCCTTCCCCAAAATTGGTGGCCTTGTGTCAAAATTTAAAATCAATATTTACTGGTTTGCTGGTTGCGAGCTGGCAGAATCTAACGGGAAAAATATTTATGTTCTGAGTTCAAATCCCGCCGAGGTCGAATTTACCTGTCATCCCTTCGGGCTTGATTAAATAAGTACCAGTTGAACATTAGAGTCAACGTAATCGATTTATCTTTTCCTAAATTGCTGGCCATGTACCAAAATTTGAAACCAATATTTTGTTTTGTCTGTAAGGGTGATGTTAAATAATATTTGTATAGGACGATAGTGGAGCATAGAACCATAAACTTTGCTGATTTTGATGTTACATAGAATACAACGTGAGGTGGTTTATTTTGTTTATTCTCCTTATTTGTCTTTTTGCTTTTTTTTTTCTCCTTTCTTTTCCCTAAGTAGATATATTAAATCATTTGATATTCTCTTTGGTAGGATCATGAGCAGTTTGTTGGTTAATTGTAGCAGTCTATATGTGGATTGCGACTGAAATGTTGAATACGTTTTCGGTTATGCTGAGAATTCAGGTATCTGAAAATCTGAAAACCACATGGTTCCGGGTTCAGTTCCACTGCATGGCACCTTGGGCAAGTGTCTTCTAATATATATCCTCAGGCCGACCAATGCCTTGGGAGTAAATTTGGTGAATAGAAACCGAAACAAGTCTGTCGTATATGTAAATATCTATGAGAATATGTGTGTGTGTGTGTATGTGTGTGTGTGTGTGTGTATATATATATGTGTGTGTGTGTGTGTGTGTGTGTGTGTGTGTGTGTCTGTGTTTGTCCCCCATCACCACTTGACCACTGGTGTTGCTGTGTTTCCGTCCCCGTAACTTAGCGGCTCGGCAAAAGAACCGATAGAACAAATACCAGGCTATAAAAATATAGATACTAGAGTCGATTTGACTAAAAATTTTCCAAGGCAGTGCCCCAGCTTGGCCGTAGTCAAATGACTGAAGCAAAGATAAAAGATAAAAGATTTAGATTAGTAGTATGGTATTACTTTATTTAAGGTCATTTTAGACTTCAGATTTCTAACGATTTTTCTCCTGCTTCCAGAACCAGGAAACTTGATAGTGTTGCTCAGAGCTACTGTAAATCTATCTGATAAATTCATAACATGTAACACTTGAATAAATAGTGTTGAGATATACTTCTAATGGGTCTCAGACTGAAGTTCTGGCTTCGCGGGTGCAATTTTTGAAATATCCTTTACATACTTAATGTTGCGTGAGTCTAATTTTTTAGAGTGTATATTTCAGCATGAAATAACATGTTTCAAGAATGCAACATCACTTTTAAAAAGATTTGTCTTTATTCAGATACAGACAGTATGCAGCATTTGATGGAATTAGGATTGATCAGATGTGTATCTGAAAATTGTAGCATCGATGTAATACAAAAACGAAGATTCTATGTACGCGAAAATATAACAAATATGTAATATAAATGGAAATATTTTACATATATGAAGCACATATCAGAACAAGAGCCAACGAGGTTGTCTATACGTTGTCGCTCGGCCAGCTGTGAATAGCAGACGATACTTTATATCTGGAAACAAGAAAGCCGAGATAGTCACGGCTCTAGGGATTATAAGTGTGCTCGATTAGAGCTGATCTAGGCTAAATAAGGCATAGAAGAACACTCTAACCCTGGTATTGAGTACAACCCTACATGGCTAACAATAGCAGAAACTTTAAATATCCCTCTAATCATAAATTTCGTACTTGATAAGATATTCCTCTATAATTTAGGTAGAAGGCCAGTATGTTTGAGGCAAGCAGCTTTATGTATCCCATCAGACGAATGGTAAAGTTTGAGATCGACGGCATTTGAACTGAGAACGTTAAAAGTCGGAACAAATACCGCAAAGCATTATTTCTGATACTCTAACAATTCACCACCATAGGAAAGTGTCTGTAAAAAAAGTTTTGCAATTCATTTTCGATTTGTGTACAAGTACATATTCAAGGCATCTGAAAGTAATACAGAATAAAATCACTCAAAACTCTGCTTTAGAAAAATAACAGAAAAGATGCGGTTAAGAGCAAAATAGAAAAAAATATATTTACGATAATTTACTGAGTCTCTTATTGTCAGCGCGAAGCTCACGTTTTCTAGACAATGATCTTGTCTAATGTCTGTGAAACGATTACCACATTCGATATATAAAATATTCATGATGTTCCAAGTCTTTTACAGACAGCACGTGATTCAATATAATGCGCCAGAAGAGTTCCAGAAAGTTTAGAATTACAATTGTTAATGATGACATGCGCATTAACTTAAGTTGTTACTCAAACCATTCTTCACAGCAGGATTAAATATGTTTAAGTACATATAATAGACTTCCAGACAGCATTATAAAATTATGTGTATAATTTCCTTTTTATTAGATTCATTTGGAAACTAACCTCACAATCCGGTTGTTCGGGATGCAAGACATAGAAGCCAAATCTCCCACAAGGTTCAATGGTCTTGAATTGAGTCCGCGAAAAGTGCCTACATATACCTACGTGCATGAAAGGGCATGGCCGTATATTGGAGTTGCACATCTTTACATGTATGTATTTGTATGGATTTCCACACCGCACGTACACGCGGGTACACATACACACTTACTGGAAGGCATGCATATAGCCAACAGTCACAGATTTACACACGCGCGTGCGCTCATACTAACATTCAAACTCATTCAAAGAATAGATTTAACCATACAAATTTGCACACTAGACCACATACTCGCGGACACGCACGCAAAACACACTCACCCACATATACACACATGCATGTGCGGATGCTCACACTCAGACCTACCCGGTTCTCCTGCTCCACCCTCCCCACATAAGGAGCTACACATAAGGAACTACACCCATAAATTTTACGGGATCACAAGTAAATCAAAGCTGATCTTTCACCGAAAAGTTGAATCTTCAAAGAGATCACGGACGAATAATGCACACGCATGCTCAAAAACACACACTCACACATACAGACACTCATGCATGTGTACAGACGCAGCCGCACACACAAGCACGCATACGGATACACATATGCATACACGCACTGACATACACACACAAACTCTTTGTTTACACTCACTTTTCCCTCCCTTCTCTTTTAAGTAAACACGCATATCCATACAGCCATACAGGCATAATCTTCAGATAGACTCAAGGCAGAGTGAGAACGCATAGCATCGAAGAGGTCACGAATATCGACGACAGGACATTTACAAACAAGCAAGCAATTGATTGTTTAACCGACACATTAAACAAACCAGTGAGTAATTAGTTGGTTAGATATTTAACTGATTGATTAACGATTAAGAAGTGATATTGAATCAGTAAGTGTTTTAATTATTGGCATAATGACCCTCCCAAGACACAATATACAGACACGCACACACGCGCGCGCTCATATATGTGTGTGTGTGTGTGTGTGTGTGTGTACATATATATGTACATATCAATGTGTATGCGTCTTTGTGTCTGTGTTTGTCCCCCACCCCCTTGATAACCATTTTTGGTGTGCTTGTCTCCCTGTAACCTAGCGATTCTGCAATACTGTCTGACAAAATAAGTACTAGGCTTGAAATATACGCTCGGGTATCGATATGTTCGATTAAAAATCCTTCAATTATTCAATGAAATCGCCATTGGCTTCACCTCGGCCTCCAGACAACTTCAGAATCTCCAGAAACACTTTTGGACGGTCTCCTTGGTTAAGTTGATGAATGCTGCTATAGTGCTTACCTTGAGTTCATCTTTGGTGTCAGAAGTAGTTTTGTTGCTCTCTCTCTCTCTCTCTCTCTCTCTCTCTCTCTCTCTCTCTCTCTCTCTCTCTCTCTCTCTCTCTCTCTCTCTCTCTCAGCTGCACCCCACACATAATAATCAAGAGGGTTGCAGTCTGGGGAGTTAGGCAGCCAGATGTTAGGGGTGAAGTAGTCACAAAAATTGTCTGACTGTCATGACTGGGTTCTCCTGCTTGTGCGGAGTCCTGTTGCCAGACATAGGGTCTTCCCGCAGCCACCATCTTGACCCAGCACAGCACTACCACCTCCCAGCCTATGATGTAGGCCTCTGTGTTGAGTGTGAGACCGTGTGGGAAGAGGAATGGAGGCATAACGCTGCCATCACTAGGGATCACTCCAAACATCATTATGTTGACTGGATGTTTGATTTTTATCATTCTTGATACATGTCTTCAGACTTCACTGTCCTCAGATTGATACCCAAAGACTCTGAAATGTTCGTATTAGAGCTTCCAACCCGAATGCCAAGCAGTACAGCATGTCGTTTCCAAACTTCTGACAGAGTGATTTGCGCCCATGGTGCTTTTTGTCCCACAGACAGTGCCCAAGTGACCCTTCTATACTCTGTAATGGACAAAATCAAAGACGAACAAAAATATAAAATGGCGTCAATTTACCCATCGCATATATACATGCCTGTATAGGTATGCAGTAATATACATCTGGAAGACCCTGGAAGGAATTGTGCCAAATTTTGGCATTGAAAGCTACACCAATGCCAGAACGGGACGACACTGCATAGTGCCAAAGATCCCAGCAATGCCATCGCGCTTCAGGACCAGTTACTGCAACAGCTTGGGATTCAGGGGCCCACAGCTTTTTAATATTCTCCCAAAGAGCCTGAGGAATCTGCACAAAGTAGATGTAGGAGTTTTTAAATCAAAGCTGGACCTCTTCCTATCGAGAGTCCCAGATGAACCTACCTCGCGGCAGGAGGTGCAAATGAGGGTTGCTAAATCAAACTCCATTCTTCACCAAGTGCCACATATTGTAAGAGGCTCCCTGTAATAACAGTGTAGCAACATGGTGGTGCATCAGCATGGCCGCAGCTCTAAGCTGAAACTTTAAAAAAATAAATAAATAAAAATATGCACATATACATATATATATATATGTATGTATAGTTTAGAATCAGTAGTTCTTTGACTGCTATTTCTAAATTTTCAGTATGTTGGAGAAGCAACTCAATGCTAATACCTGTATATTTATGATTTTATATATATATATATGTGTGTGTGTGTGTGTGTGTGTGTGTGTGTGTGTGTGTGTGTGTGTGTGTGTGTGTGTGTGTGTGTGTGTGTGTGCGTGTGTGCATACATATATGTATAAGAATAAATGTATATTTACACACGCACACATAAATATTTTCATTTATATGCCTGTGCGTGTGCCTGTGACTGTGTGTGTACATTAGTGTTATAGCGATTACGTAATTCCTTTTTATATATTTCCATTTCAATTTTGTGTTATCCTTTGACTACCTTTTATTCTAATGTATTCATTTTCAAACAACTTCTTTTAAATGTGTATCTTATGTTTTATGTATTGTGGAGCTGATTTTATAATTCCATTCTACAAACGTTTACCTATGCGTTTTCAATAACAAATTGTAGTTTACTGACAGATACGTTATCTATTTGCGACAACATTGTAAAAGCCAAGTTTCTCAATAACAGATACACGTTTTATTTTCATCTCCTTTCATATAACCAAATATATCACTTGCTTGCACGAAACTTTTTAAGGTAGAAACATCATAAATATTTCGTTTACTACATGGCCTCTTTTACATCTGTTTACACACGCACGTAGAAATATGTATAAAATTATATATACATACGTATAACCATATACATATGTAGACAGATAACGTAATAGAAACAAAAATGCACATATGCACATATATATATATATATATATATATATATGTGTGTGTGTGTGTGTGTGTGTGTGTGTGTGTGTGTGTGTGTGTGTGTGTGTGTGCGTGTACATATACATATATATGTATATATATATTAATAATCAGCAGAAGTTAGAGTAACTCAAGGGTCGATTACTAATATCATATTACATATGTATATATGTATATGTATATAACAATCGATTGCATAGTCATTCTTTACACGTCTATGCAGGTTCAGACGCAAAATATTCTGGTCGTCGTAGTGTATGTCATAGAAGAATAACTTATTCCTTTTACAACGACAGTGTGTTCACACTCAGCTCATTGGCTCACGACGTTCTGGTTCGACGGTGTTTCGACATGTTTTGTCTCGTCAGCCAGAACCAACAAGGTTCATATATTTGTGTATATATATGTATGATCTCAACCGGTCAATATTGATCATGCATTTTTACATCCATGTGCAGGACTGAACAAGATAAGATGTGTTTTAGATAAACTAGCATTTACTGATGTGTGCAAGTTTCCCCTTTGAGGGGTAGGTAAGCCATTTCATTCTCATTTTCGTTATATCCATAATTCATTCGATATGTGTTTTTATGTACCCCCAATGCATTGTTTTGTCTGGTTTTTTTTTGTTTTGTTTTTTTTTTGTCCTTTTTCTATTGTGGCCTTGTGCCTAATTAAAGAAATCAGAATTCGTTAGCACTACGGGCAAAATTCTTAGTCTGTCTTTATGTTGTAAATTCAAATTCCGCCAAGATCAACTTTACGTGTCAAAGGCGATAAAAATAAGAACCAGTTGAACACCAGCGTCAATAAAATCGACTTATGCTCTCCCGTGGAATTGGCTGACATTGTACCAAAATTTGAAATCAATATTCAGTTTCAGAACCCAGATTTAGTACATCATCTTTTTTTTCTTTTTTTCTTTCATGATGATGTGGTTGCTATGTTGTCGCTTCGCTCCAAGTAAGTATTCATCGAGCGGATCTATAACCAAAATACTTCACCCATGACCGCCATGCCTTGGTGACCAGGAACTACTACGTTGTTTTACGAGTTCTCCCACTTATTCTACACTCTTTTAGGGAGTAAAAGTTGTGAAAGGGTTACATTTGAGGGTGATTTAGCTATCATTTATAGCAGATCGTGCAACCATATAGAGCAATGATTCTCGACCATCTGTTAAGCATGGACACCTTTTAAGCATGGACCCCTTTGACTCCTATTTTACTCAGGTTGTGGGGCAGTTATAGCCATTCGATGTCTAAAAACCGTTATTAAATCTTCCTGGCGGTAGGCACAGGCGTTACGTTGTTGTAAATGGTAGCACACTAATCGTGAAAATATAAAGGCGTGGGTTCAAGTCCCATGCGTACAGAAACCCATTTTTTAAAAATAAGGCGCAGGCGTAACTGTGTGGTAAGAAGCTTGCTTCCCCACTACATGGTTCCGGGTTCAGACCCACTGCGTGGCACCTTCAGCAAGTGTCTTCTATTATAGCCTCGGGCAGACCAAAGCCTTGTGAGTGGATTTGGTAGACGGAAACTAAAAAAAGCCAGACGAATATACTTATATGTCTTTGTGTCTGTCTCCCACCGACACACCCACACAGCTTGACAACCTGTGTTGGTGTGCTTACGTTGGCGTAACTTAGAGGTTCAGCAAAACAGACCGATGGATTAAGTGATAGTCTTAAAAAAATAAGTACTGGGATCGATTCATTCGTCAAAACATTCTTCAAGGTGGTGCCCCAGCATGGCCGCAATCTAATGATTCAAATACGATCAAAGTTAAATGATGTCAGGAATTCTATAAAGAAATGTTTAAATATTTTGTGTATTGTAGAAATATATTTTAACATATATTTTAACAACAAAATTTTATGGTTACAGGTAATTTCACCGCCATTAATTCACCGTGAGGCAATTTCACTGCGAGGAAAGTTTACCGAAAAAATATATCCATTGTATCTCACCATTAATAGTTAAAACTGTTTTATTGAAAAAAAAAACCGTGAACTGAGACGGCGAACTATCCCTCCAGTGCATTGAGGATGGTGAACTTACCGGGTATGAAATCTTATATGCGCCCCCACCACCAAGAGCCATATAGACCCCGGTTAAAAACCATTGATCTGGATCGCTGTTTATATCTTCGCTTCTACCAACACCACAAAGTCAGTTCTGAACAGAGGGATATACTTTAACTAGTTGGTATCAATACTATATCTTTCTATCACTATTCTAGTCGCTAAGGTAACTATCAACCAGTCCATACATCCCCATAAAATATATCCAAACAATATATTCTCCAGTGTATAATTTCATTTGAAGGAGGTTTTAGTACTGTTTCTAATGCGAAAAGGGAAAACAGTACAGGCTTGCAAGTTCGTTGGTGGCATGTGTAATAGATTGTATCAAGATATATACAAATTCCATAATTAGCTCACCGTAAATATTTGCTTGCCCCAACATTGTAACTTTAACTACCTTAGTCACATCTGGCCAGCAGCTGTTATCCCAACTCCTCCGTACACATCTTCACACGCACATGCGCAGGTACTCATGCATAGATTTACACACGTATACACAGACATGGACGTTTGTACAAATACCATGATTTGGGAGAACACTATCGTATATCTTGGGGTTGGGACAAATAGTTGGTAGTGTTTTGTTGTGCCAATATGTAAGTATAAGAACAGTATATGTGTGTATATGTACAGCACAAAATGCAAACAGACGTCCACACATGTATATAAGTATGCATACATATATTCACGTATACATATATGCATGTGTGTATTTGTGTGTGTGTTGGCTGTAGTTAGAGGGTCGGGTTTACAGTCATGAGATAGTGAGTTCGATTCCCAGACTGGGCAGTGTGTTGTATTCTTGAGCAAGACACTTTATTTCACTTTGTTCCAGTTGACTCAGTTGTAGAAATGAGTTGCGACATCATTGGTGCCAATCTGTATCGGCATTTGCCTTTCCCTTATATATATATATATATATATATATATATATATATACTTATAAGAAAAGGTTGTTGTAAGCTGCAATACCTTTTTGCTCTTTTGCCTTGTTTCAGTCATTGAACTGTAGTCACTCTTCGGCACTGAAGTGTTTGATCGAACAAATCGACCCCTGTACTTATTTTTATAAAGGCCTGGTATTTATTGTGTATGTACGCATGCATATATGTATGTATATGTATGTATATACGACAGACTTCTTTCTACCAAATCTGCTCACAAGGCCTTAGCCAACCCGGGCCTATAGTTAAGGATACTTCCTCAAGCTGCCACACAGTGAGGCTAAACCCGAAATGAGGTGGATGGGAAGCAAGCTTTACCACACAGTCACGCCAGCGCCTATATATGTTTTGTTTTTTTCGTCTTTAGTCAAAATCTTTCTAACAGATATTTCTTTTTTTCAATCTGATTAATACAAATATGAAAGATATGAAAAGGATTTTTGTATGTAAGCACATTTGATAGTTTTCGGATTTTCAGACGTGAGGTATAAACCATAGTTAGAAAACTTTCGTTTATATAAAAGTTTTCAAAAGGTGAAGGCAGCCGAAAACATTTTCTCAAAAAATCGTCTTCATATCGTCCACTAGGTATATGTTAATCTAGTTTTACTTTTCAATGAGTTTTAAATAGATGATTTTTTTTTTTTAGATCTTTAATATATTTTTTACGTCAGCAGAAATCATCATTCGTCTCTACTTTGAATCAACATCGCATATTTCGTCATTTGAACTCAGAACATAATGTTAACCTAAAAGTACCGCATGTATGTAGGAAGTTTTTGTATTAGCTTTTTATGCAGAAAAATCTACCTGCGCCCTGATCCCTTGAACCTATGGTCTGGTTTTTAAAAGGATAGTGTAATATTTTAGCAACAGTATCTCAGTTTTCGATTCAAATTTTACAAATTGCTTCTTTATTTGTTTCTAATGTAATTCGTTGCAATCATTCAAACTTTAAAATATATTTCTAACATTTGAACATAGACTAATTATTTGCTTGCGTACAAAAACATGTACTTTGTTTGCTCTCAGGGAGATTCAACATGATACAGAAAGTGACAAGGCTGGCCCTTTGAATTAGAAGTACTAGTCATTTCTGCCAGCTGATTGGACTGGAGCAACGATAAGTAACGCACCGCCAGGAGTCGAACTCACGACCTTAAGATCATGAGCCGAATACCCTAACCCCTGGCTCAGTGATTAGAGCATCGGTCTCACAATCATGAAGTAGTGAATTCGACTCACAGACCGGACAGTGCGTTGTGTTCTTGAGCAACACACTTTATTCTACATTGCTCTAGGTCATTCAGCTGCAAGAATAAGTTGCGACATCACTGGTAACAAGCTGTATCGGCTTTTACTTTTGCTTTGGATAATATTGGTGGAGTAGAGAAGGGAGACTGATGTGCGACTAAACAATTTAGCCCGGACTTTCTAGGTGCAATCCATAATTTTTTTTTTTTTTTTTTTTTTTGGAAAACTGGTTAATTCAGTGTTTATTTAATTTCTACGGCAATTATTCTATTATGATATTTTTGGGAAAGTTTCTTTCTTATATAAACTACATAATTTTTAATTATTAATCTTTGATTTTTAGTAATGATTATTATAAATAATTAACCCATTACCTGACATAAGCCCCATTTGGGAATCTGCTTAAAACAGTCTCATTGCCGGTTGTTCGTTGTATCTAAAGTGAATTTCTTATGCATATTGCATTTGCTGAGGGGTGTTTAACAATATCTAGTAATTAAAGTCTGTCATTATTAGCTCTGGCTAATTCTAGAAGACATGTCATAAATCTCAATTTTTGAACTACAAAAATATTGACTGTTTTGAAAATGTTTTTTTTTTTTTTGCATTTCCTATCTATATCATTCATTGATATCTTATACACATTCGCATTTGATACTGAAGTTTCAAAAAAAACTAAAATGTTTATTATTGCAATTGAATAGAAAAGGATAAATATGCTTTTTTCCAGCGATCCCCATTTGGGACTTTTCGAAAAATTTATCATAATTTCCAAAATAATTCCCATATGACAAAAATTTAAATACTATATATTATTTTAACTCCTAAG